>NC_088931.1:82032500-82137500 GCF_038396675.1 Hydra vulgaris
TCTCTCAAACAAATGGGCTTAATCAGTTGTGATTAAGCCCGTTTGTTTGAGAGAACACATTTGTGACCAGTTAACTGTTTTGAAACAAATAAGTGAAAACTGCAAAGAAGTGTTTAAAGAAATTTTTAGAAACGCAGAATAAACAAAAATTGAAAAGATGGCAGTTTTAACTATAAAAGAAAAGTGCAACAACAGACATGCGGTGAAAATACACCATTAGAATTTTTTTAAAGTCTATTCTTTGATACCAAAAAATATTATAAATATCTTCAAAGAAATTCCAACGACTGTTTTCTTAAGTCGGGAAATTGTAAATTAGAATTTAAAATATCACCAAAAAAAATGTTTTTAAATCATGTAAGGGGGTACAACGGCAATTACTATTATTCCCCTTTCTCTATGAATCGGCTCGTGAGTGTGGGGAGTCGTTAATATGGCTATAAACGTGTTTCGGGTTGTTGATATGACTGTAAAAGTGTGTGAAGCAGTTAATGAGGCTGTAAATCAAAAAAATAATAGTTTCTTCTAATAATTACAAGTTTTAAAAGAATTAAAATAAATGTCATAAGTTAAAATTGAAACGGTGCACTATGAATGCACAAAAATTTTAATGGATGGAATATGCTAAAAAGAATTCAAGTGGTCAGGGAGCAGCATAGATTAGAAAATCACACGAATAACCATGTTAGTTGTACAATTTTTTGAAAAAAGTTGTACTTTAAATGGTTGTAACGTTTTTACAACTATATTTATTGGTCCCCATTAAATTAAACTTTTTTTAATTAAATTTTTTTTTACACTCGACATTCTGTTGACTATTATTTCACACCCACCATTCTGTTGGTTATTATTTAAAACGAATAATTGAGTAGTTGTTATAAAAATTTTTAACGTACAAAATGGAAGTAAGCTAGTGTAAGTAAGTTTTTGTATGATTATATCTTTTAAGTCTGAAAAAATTAATTTGTTGTATTAGACCTTATATATTTATGATAATAATTGAACTTCTAAGATTGCAATTTTTGTACTACATGCAACATATTGTAATAAAATTGCAATCTTACAAGATATCGAATCTTATCTAGATATCACAGCTAAGTAACTATAGATATTTATACGATATATTATTAGCTAAAATTCACAACACTGTAGCTAGCAAAAACATAAAGACGAATCTGTATCTACTCAATGGCTACATATCGCAGCTTTTGTAATTTGCTAAAACATAACTCTAAATCTATAGGTTTGTCAATATCTTGAACTAAAAAAAAAAAGAAGCTTGGGTGGTATAAATAAAAACCTGGCATTTATTTAAAATCACGCGCGTTGTGTAAAATTAGTTTACAGGGCTGTCCGCAACTTTAGTGAATATATAAGATAAAATAATAATATTAATAATATGTTATAATGATAATATTGTATGTTGAATAAGTACGAAACAGTAATATATAAAAATTGAAAGTGAATTTTTGGGAGCTTATTTCTAGCTTAACTATAACTCGCTAGCAATTTGTGGTCTAATCTTTATTGTTACAAATATCGCTAGTTAATCGCTAGCCGATATACCACCGGGTAATAGATTTAACTATTTATAACATAAAAGATTTTAATCAAAATAACTAATCTAACAAAGTAAGCTTGCACAACTTAACAACAAAACTTATGTTTTTCAGAAATAGAAACAAATCAATTTCTGAACCAATTGTTGTACAACAAAATCACACAAGTGTTGTAAAATATTTTGAGAACTATTGCGAACCTTAAAATAGTTTTTTTTGGTGTGTGTATTTAGTTTTTTTTTGCACCAAGCAGATTTACGTTTCAAATGTAAACTAAAGTGGTTTCAAGTATTTAAAATATATCATACCGTAAAATGGTTTTATTTGCGGAAGAAGATTTTGAAACATCCAATGTTTTTTAACAATATCATCAATATCGCATACATAAAATGGATCATCATTGTATTCGCGATCATTTGCATTTACTTTAAAACGAAGATATTGTTTCATATTAAAGTTGTCATTACAAATGTCTATGGAAGATTCACTAAGAAAATCATTGCTAAGCTTTTGAGACACTGGGTTCATTGGGTTCATCCTAAATCAAAACAGTAACAAACAAATATATAAATTTTAACTTTTATTAATAATAACAAGCAACAAGTTAAATTTATAAAATATGAAAATTTTATAATCTTTAGCTTTTTTTGTGTGTCTTTTTAGTAGTAATCTTTTATTTTTATTTTTTTAAATATAAATATAAACCGAATGATTCAATAAAAGTTTAAAATGTATAAAATAGTTATAAGACCTTTTTAATATTTTTGTTGAACTTTCCTCATTTTTTTTCAATGCTTAAAGAAGGATAGGCACAATATAAATAAAGCTAAAAAAAATTTAATTTGTTTTTATTAGTAACTATTTCTTTGAATGTTTTCTTTTTAACAGCATACAATTTTGATGGGATTTAAACCTGATGAATTTCAAATGGCCAATTCAAAATTAGAATTTTTAAGAAGTAAAAAAACAAAAAATAGTATAAATCATAAATTATACTATTTTCTGTTTGACACATTTTTGTTTTTTGAGTTATTATTTATTTGGTAGAATCATCACTGAAGCATACCTAAAGAAAAATAGAAAATATTATCACAATATTTTAATTTGCCAATTTTTAGTCATCAACAATATAACTTTAAAATTTCTTCATCCACTCCAGATGTGTTCTTTTTTATTGGTATAGGTTAAATGTAACTTGTGTACTAGTCTTCTGATTATAGTGCCTAATCTATGCAAACTTTTGTACATAATTTATGCAAACTTTTGTACATAATTTATGCAAACTTTTATACATAACCTACGCAAGCTTTTATACATCTATTCGAACCTTTATGCATAATCTATTCAAACCTTTATAGATAATCTATGCAAAATTTTCTAAGCGTTGTTCTATTTTTTCTAAAATTTTTTTCCCTGACTTGAGAGTGTAATGGAATGCCTTTTTCTCATTTGTCCTTGATTTTTATTACAGAGGATATATTACGCTATTGGTCAAAAGGCGTTGAAAAATTGCCGCTGTTTTAAGTGACAAGCAAATATTTAAAAACAAATAAAGGTAAAATAGAAAGGTAAAATAAATATATGCAAAAAATAAAGCAGTTTGGATGATGAAACACATATGTTCAAAAATAAAACAAATGTCAAGTTATTAACTGCATTAAATATATTGGGCGGGCCATTGATTATTAGGCGGAACTATTTAATATGACAGTTGAGATAATAACAAATGTATCACTTTGCGCCAAGCCAGCCAATACAACGAATATGTTGAAATGAGATAATTTGACGCAAAGTTTAAAAGTCTCTAACGGAAGCCACTAAACCGAAAAAATTAAAAGTAATTGCAGTTCAGTGCACTTAAAAATTTTAATTATAGTATTTTTGTGTTTGCAAAGAAACACTACATAAATCATTTTTTAATATGAAATAATTTTTTTCAACTTTGTTGTATCGGCTGGTTTGGCGCTAAACCATCCAAATCATAACTGATATTATAAAAACGGACAATTTTCATAAAATTTGTTTATGTATAATATAGTTTAACTATTATAATTTAAAATATCATTTTAATTGAACAAATGTTTAGGTCCCTTCAAATTTTAATACTCAACATTGAGTTCCTATAATTTAAAAACTCTTGTATTTTGAACATATTTTGAGATCTCTTTATGATTTGAATTTACATGAGTTCAACTGTAATAAAATATGCTGCATAATACTTAACCGCGCCAACCAAGATTCAATGTGGAAAGTTATAAAATACCGAACCCTTATATGGATCAGTTTTTGGTTTTTATTTGTTTTAAAAATTAAATTTAAAAAAAAAAAACACAATCAAGAATAAAAATAATTTTGTTTTTTCTTTTTACACAAAAATAGATAAGTTACATTAGTACAAATAACCCATGTTAATAAAAAGAGTACGATGCTACAAACTACTTCAGTAATGTGTAAAATACCGATTAAAAGTAATTGGCACCCACTTTGCTTAAAATAGAGCTTTCCGTTTTCTCGACAGCAAGTAAATTGATAATAAAATTCGAGTTATAAAATATATTATCTAAATGGTTTTAAATTTAATAATAATAATAAAAAGAATGATTATTTATTGTTGAAATGTATATACGTTTCATTCACGTAGATACGTTAAATATCTCTTATATTCATATTCGCTTATAAGCACATTATATATCAATGCGCTTAAGAAAATCGATGTGTTTGAATTACAAAACTTTGATTGAAAAATAACTATAGTATTTATTATATTATAAATTGCTAAGTTCATATGTTTGGTTATCTATCATGTAAAAAGTAACAAATGCACTCTTTGCAAAACCGTTTTGTGAGTACGGATTTATAAAACATGATGGTCTACTTTTCCGCTTTTATAGTTCTTTTAACAATAACGAAAAAAATTCAAAGAATATTAGGCTATAAAAATCTTATCTTTAACAAAAATTGACTATTAAGTATCATATTTCCATTGGAAGAGATGATGTTTAGTATTTAAATAATTGCACAGTGGGCCAGAATTTACTTTAACTGGACAAAGTTCATAACCAAATTAACTTTAGGGCTATATTCATTAAAACTAACATGAGTACTAATACGATGTCTGCGCTTCTTATAAAAGTGTTATTCTTTTATTTTGTTGCTATGGATACCTCTATTTTGCTTAGCAACAACCTATTTTTGGTATTTGCAGATATTTTACAAGTGCTATATTCACTAAATTTAACATAAATACCAATATGAGATCGCACATCTTAAAAAAGTGAAAATTTTTTAAATTAAAGCTTAGTTGCTATGGATACTTATATCGCTTAGCTACCATATAATATCCTCATGGATATCGCTTAGCTACCATATAATATCCTCATGGATATCGCTTAGCTACCATATAACATCCTCATGGATATCGCTTAGCTACCATATAATATCCTCATGGATATCGCTTAGCTACCATATAATATCCTCATGGATATCGCTTAGCTACCATATAATATCCTCATGGATATCGCTTAGCTACCATATAATATCCTCATGGATATCGCTTAGCTACCATATAATATCCTCATGGATATCGCTTAGCTACCATATAATATCCTCAGTTACAAAGGTCAATAGTCAAATAAAACATCAATTTTAAATTACATCAAAAATTTATAAAACAATAATATCGTTTGAAGATTGTTTAAGTAATTGTAAAATATCTGAAGGAAATGTTTTATCATTTGTTCGGTGTTATGTTGATTTATGCATTGCTGAAATAAAGAAACCAATGGTAACTTGGAGTCTATTGTTCAAATCAGTATTTGTTGCTCTGCATGTTTTTTTCTGCTGAAATTTTCGTGATTTCGCGAACAGTCTATCAGTGTCAAAGCTATAACCCTTGGTTTTTAAGCAGTCCTGAATTTATTAATCATTTTCATATCCTGAAGTTAGTGTTACCAAGATAATGTAAAATCTGAATATAAGGTTTTGATCAATACTCAGAATTTCAGCGGTTTGCTTATATGCTGCAAAAGCACGACTTGAAGTATTGCCATCGTTTGAATTCTCTATAAGTATAATCTATATTAAGGATATCAAGATTATTTATATTTTTGGAGAGACACCACTCACTGAACAGCATTGGTATGAGTTAGTTTTTCCAAATAATATTGTCTGAACTTTCCCATGAATCATTGTAAGTTCAATAATAAATTAATGTCATTAGAAGATCCGCAAACATCTAATAAAACTATTATAATAACATATACTATTATAATATAACTAAATAAAA
Source organism: Hydra vulgaris (assembly GCF_038396675.1). Lineage (NCBI taxonomy): Eukaryota > Metazoa > Cnidaria > Hydrozoa > Anthoathecata > Hydridae > Hydra > Hydra vulgaris. The sequence continues at coordinate 82,038,345 of NC_088931.1, forward strand.
TTGTAACATGTCTTCTTGACTCTTTTCCAACACACTTTAAATTTGCTCAACATAGTTTTCCGCATTTTCACAACCACTGCTTGTGTTCATTTCTACTTTGACTTTAAGAATATCGCATGTTTGGTGTCATTTGGATATCGTATATGTTGTACGTGACGCGGAACGCCATTAGCTTCTACAGCTTGTTTCAAAATATTACCAGTTAGTTTTGCTGGCTGCCACTAAGTATGGCACTTTTCATTTGGTGGTTTCAACCAAACGTTATCACCACTTTTCAAAGTTTCGTTTATGTCAGTTTTTTCCGGAAGATTATCTTTTCTCAATCCTTTCACGCCAAATCGATACCTGTATTTTTTCTCCATTGGGTTGAATTGTTTGTGTCGGCTGTCGGCTTGTATCAATATAATGCTTCCGGTATTGACATTTTTGATCTTTCTGCAATTCTCTTAATTGAACTAAACTTAAACTTTGCTATTCCAGACGGGGAAATAAAAATCTCTCCTAGCAATTTAATGAAACTCATTCCAAGCATCATATCAATTCCAAACGGTTGAAAATTCATCATAATTTTGCCTCGTACTTAGAGACCATTAACCTCAATAGTGACAACCACTGATCCATTACATTGATAAATATTACCGTCAAAAGTTACTACCTTTGGAGGATTCTGGGATTTATTTTGAATTTCTGTACAACTTTTTGATTTATAATTTTCTTTGAACAACCCGTGTCTACTATAGCTGTCGCTTACATACCATTAACTTTTAGATGAATAATAAACAATGCGCTAATTCCGACATTATTTAGAAGCAAGGTTGCGCACATTTCTTGCTCCTGCACTCGTTTCGCTGGGTCCTTAAAGATTTTGCATCCATGTGTTCTTTATCCCAACATTTAAAACATCGAAACATATTCTTCGGAGCCAGATTCTTTGCAAGGGAACAGTTTTTCCCAATATGATCTTACCTTTTGCAGTTGTAACCCACCAACGGAGCTTTTGTAGCTTGATTTTGAAACACAGCACCAACAGTATCATCTACGCATACACAATTCGAAGCAGCTCTTACTTTTGGTAACATAACATCAATTGGATCCATATCGGCTCAAAATTTTGATGATAAATCCTCAGGCTATCCAAAAACAAGCGCTAATTCAATAGACTCTTCTGACTATTAAACGAGATGAGCCAACTGTTTCAAGTTGACCTAAAACACATCGGCTTTCTCTCCAACATTTAATTTTCGTTTAACAAAAAGCTTGTATGCCGTATAAGCATCTATAGAGAGTGTTGCTAACAAGACACCCTCGACTTCTTTGTCTTATTTTCAGCGTTTAAAGCATTATATAATAAATAAGCAGTTCCTTTTAGAAGAAATTGAATGAGTAACTTTAGTTCTACATTCTACATTTCTGCAATCACTTTCGTTCGCTGTATCCAAACGTTAGCGTCCGAAATTCCATCATACGTTTCAAATATATCCAATAATTTGATATTTGAATCCAAGCCTGGCTTGCTTGTAATTTTCTCGCTCAAAACAAAACTTTTCTTTTCAAAGCTTTGTTTATTGAATTCTCATCATTTTACGAAAGTTTTATATCCATTTATATAAAATATTTACCGACATAAATCAACATCACAATAACCACTTAATACATAACTACAATTAAAATAATTACAAACTGTTTACACTGTCGCGAGTTAAAAACAGCTATATGGCTGCGCGTAAAATAACGAACGAGGATCTTGATCGATTAAAAAAGTATAAAATAAAAACAACTCGTCAGAATTTACAAATAAGACCCTGTTTTTTTTGTTAAAGAATTGATTTTCAAAATATTAAAAAACTTTAAATTAAAAACTTTGACCAAACAAATAAAATCTCCACCACTATCATTGAAAAAAGTATCAAGGACCTCATTTATATCAGTATAATTTATTCTGATATAAACTGCACAGGTTAAAGCTAAATAATCGTCCACTGTTATATTTGCAGGAAAAAGTTTTAACTTCGTTTCCGTGACATAAATGTAAGTGGGGTAGATGTTATATTCTTTCTCCAAGGCTCTACTTGTAATCAATTGATAAGAAGCTTTTGTCAGACTGGCATCAATTATAAAAGCTTGTACTTTGTCTTCTAAATATACTTGTTTTATTTGTATTTAAAATATTTAAAACGTTGTTGTTTGCAGCAATATTAGATTCATCTCTTGATTTCTTACTAGTAGCAAAAAATAATTCATTGGCTAAATGAGACTTAAGTAAGCCAGATACACGCCTTTTTTTAGTTTTATTAGAACTATCATCAAAAATAACTGGTTATCGACCACGTCTTCTTGTAGTTGGTTCATTTTCTTTTTTTTTTACAAGTAAATTACTTTTTTTTTACAAGTAAATTATTGGCTTAATTATCATTAAGCCAATTAATAAACTTCTTTTCAAAGTTCTTGACAGTATAGTTTGCAGATTTCCACTTTTGTTTTATACAAGTAAACAAATTGTTGAACAACATGCTTTTTTTCAGCAAATTTTGGCTGAAAAACTTTAAAATGTTTTTAGTAATACTTTGTTTTGAAATACCATTATTATTTTTTGGGGGAAAATTATGAATTTCTAAGCTTAATAAAACCATATCTAGAAAATTATTTTACCAAATATTTTGTATTTAACAGTTTTTTATTGTAATATAAATGCCATGTAGATTACTAATTTTTTTAAAATAAAATTTTTAAAGATTTTTTTCAAGTTTGTGATTTTAAAAGTATAACTGAGGTTTTCCTTATCTCTAAATACTCTAAAATAAGATGCACTGATTTTGTGTTTTGACAATGCAGATGTAATTGAAGTATCACACAGCGTTGATGTTACCAAAATCATTTATTTATAATAATTTTTTTTTTAATTTCAATATTCAAATGCCCTAATAACTAAGAGATTTAATAGAAATAAATAACCAATCAAATTCTCCTAATATATATAATATATATATTAGGAGAAATTAATTGGTTATTTATTTCTATTAAATCTCTTAGTTATTAGGGCAATATTGAAATTAAAAAAAAAATTATTATAAATAAATGATTTTGGTAACATCAACGCTGTGTTATACTTCAATTACATCTGCGTTGTCAAAGCCCTTCTGGGCCTTGGGGAGGTGAGTTTACAAAATATATATATATTATATATATATTTTGTTAACTCACCTCCCCAAGGCCCAGAAGGCCACTTCAGACGAGGAGACTACTTAATTGTGGTTATAGATCTCTCCCAACTCTATATCTCCGAAACACAAAACTTGACAAACAAGGCCGCTGCTCGGAGAAACAAGTTGAGCGCGGTACTACCAGGAACGTGGTGGGGATCGATCTCGGAACCTTCCGCTTATAAAGCGAGCGCTCTACCACTACACCACTACCGCATATAAACATATATACAGAAACAAAATATACATATAATATAGAAACAAAAATTAAATAAATTTTTAAGATTAGACCAGACTTCTTAAACTTTTTTTTCTCACGATCCTATTTATGATTGTGAGTTTGCTGGCAACCCCATATAAATATAAAAGAAAGATATGTAAATACTTTTTGATGATTTATTTATTTGTTAACAATATACATATAGCATATATGTGTATATATGTCATATACATTTGAAATATATAGTTTTAGAATTCGTTTAGAAACATACAAAAATCTAAAATTAAAAATTGCACAAAAAGTTGTAAAACTATGTTATTTGCAATTGCATTTTTAATCAAATTATTACCTATTTTTAATCAAAATTGCATTTTTTGCAATATCATAAATAAAAGGGAATTCTGACCGTCTCAGTTCGCTCGAATATATTCAAATGCAGTCGTTGAGTGATAAGTGTTAAGATTAAATTTAAAGAAAAAATTTAATGAGATGGATGTGTTTTTTTTTTATTGCATAACGAATTAAATCTTGGTGGAATATTTGACACTGCCGGACGTAAGACCTCTTCAATATTTTGGGGATTTAATAACGTATTAAAGCTGAGAAAGTAACCTCCCATAAATATGTTGTTAAATGGCAGAAAAGTATTTAACGCCATATCTGCGATTGTGGGAATTTCAGGTCTAGTTCCGATCCAGAACTCAGTCAAGAGCTTTTTAAGAAAAGGTAGTTTGAGTCACTCAAAAACACAGCAAACTCCTCTTGACCTTTAAGTGGAAGGTGATCAATCTCACTCAAGTCAACCCAAAATGGCTTTTGAATCAAAGTTATCTTTTTGAAATCATTATTTAATATAAAATATGTACTTAACTGTGTTTCTAGCGCTTTTAAGTGATCAACTATAACTTTTGTGATAAAAGTTTTACAATGATTTCTCTCGATTATAAAATTGTCGACACTGAAAAACATTTCGAACGAATCTTTTTCTACCCTAGTTTTCCAAATTTTGATTTTTTTAATAAAACTTTCACCTAAAGTAAATATATCGCAATTGTTTACTTGAAGAGACAAGTTGAGATTGTTTAATTTCTAAAATATATCTGACAAATAACACAACTTGGATAGCCATGTTATTTTGAAAAAAAAGCAGCAAGTTCACATTTTCGTTCGGTTAAAAGTATTTCGATTTTGTCCTTTAATAACAATAATCTTCTTAAACTTTGACCTCTTGACAACCATCTTAATTCTGCATGAAAAAATAAAGTTGTGTACTTGGAATCCATATCCTTACGGATTCTAAGTAAACAACTATAGAGTACAAATCTATAGAGATTTGAAAATAATCGACTATTAAGGGCATGGCTCTTAATAAAATTTATAATCTTAACAGCATACTGGAGCACGTCATTCAATTCTGGTGCTAATTTTTTTGCTGCAAGAGCTTCTCGGTGATTAAGGCAGTGAGTAAAAGTTATTTGATCATAACGAGCAGCTTGAAGATATGATTTAAAACAAATATTGCTCTTGCACCATCTGTGTATATTCTACAGCAATTTTTCTATTCTAAACCCTCAGTTTAAAAAATTCATCGACTTTATAGTATATGTCTTTCCCTGCAGTATGGTCTTTCATAGGATGAAAAAATAACTATTCTTCCTCCACATTTTCTTTATAAACGTACCTGAGATATACTAATAATTGAGCCAATTTAGTAATATATGTTGTTTTGCCCAACTGAATTGAAAATTTTGGGCTTTCTATAATTCTTGTAATTAGTTGCACTAATTGGTCCTTGTTAATACTAAATATTCTATTCGCGGCAGTGTCGTTCGACAAAGGAATCTTTCGATTATCATCTCCATATTTAGTTCCAAAATGTATTTCTACCATTTTAATAGCAGCAGGTAATATAAGATTTTCTCCGATGGTGAACAGCTTTTGATTTTTAGCAATATGGTGTGAAACTTCTTATTACGCTAGCAAATATTTCTCATTAACGGTTATAAATTTTTCAAAAGTTTTTTTTTTCTTTATTTAAAGATTTATATAGTCTTTCAACATATTCTTTTGGTTTATTGACATATGAAACATGGTTTGATTCAAGTTGTTTCTTTTTAATTTTTATGGTTTCATACTCTCTGCAGCCAATAATTTATTGCAGATCAAACAAAGTGGTTGTTTAATTACCCTTACAATTTTAAAATGCAAAGGTTTATAGCGTTATCATCTGTGTCATTACCATTCTTGTTTAAGTTCAGCCATTTATCCATGGCCAAAAATTATTTTGACTCTAAAATCCGAAAAGTATATAAAAATAGCATATTGCATATAATATTTGAATAATTAATTACTGAATAAATAAAAATAAAATAAAATCTCGTTACGGCTGAACACTGACGATTTTATGGCGCGAAAACCAATAGCAAGTCAAAACATATGTCAGTTTTATTTTTAATTTTATCGCAATTTAGTTTGTTTTTTTCGTATTAAATGAACTTTGTTTATAAACATTATTTGTGTTCATAAATAAAACTCAAGTCGCACGAACTTAGCAAGTTTTTAAATGAGAAAAAAAAAAAAGAAATCCTTTGCTGAAAAAAAATCCTTTTGAACAAAAACACTCCTCCTTTCTTGAAAGAAAAAAGAATAATGTTTTATTATCTTTTACACATTTAAATCTATGATCAAGGCTTTTGTAAAATCTTAACGTTTTTGCGTAATGCATTGGTTTGCAAATATGTTAAAAGGAAATGTTTGTAAAAAAGTGAAAGCTATTTTACATTCTTTCAATTCAAATTTTAATTTTTAAAACGATATCTCTCGCGAACCCAGATTTTTGCTAAGCGACCCCATTTGGGGTCGCGACCCATAGTTTAAGAAGACCTGGTGTATTATTCACTTTTAATCAGTTTGTAGGCAAAATTGAAAAATTTATTTAATTGCTTAGCAATAACTTGACTGTCAGTTGCTTTGTTTTGTTGTTTTCCATTGAAATTAAATATTGAAATTAAATATTGCTTTTAGTTTACTACTAATATAAGCATAAACTTGTTTTGGATTATTTTTCAATTCTGTTTCAATTTTTTTTATATATATATTTTATTGTAATTTTAAAAGTCTTTAACTACCGTTTATTTTTAACTTACATTCTTCTTTTAGATCGAAATTTTTGAAACGAAAAGTTTTGTATCGATATTATTTTGTATAGATTTTGTAAAGATGATGCTCGAGTCAAATTTCGTATTTAAACGTCAAAGAGATCTTCTGGTTTCAGTTGTTTTTTGATTAAATAATGGTATAAAATCATTACACCCATTTTCATAAATTTTGATAAATCTTTTATAACACCGATCAACATTAAATTCAGTAAACCATTCACATCAGTTAAACTTATTTAAATATTTTGAAAGTTCATCATAATTGCTTTTCATGTATACTCGTTTTGTAGTGATATTTTCATTTTTGCAATTATTGTGCGCTTGATACTAAAATTAAAACTTAAAACATGATGATCTCTTTTTGTTTTTTTCCAAGAAATCCATATGTGCCAAGTTAGACATACGAAAAGGAGACGTTTTAACTTCAAATTTAATACATTTGTTACTTTTGTGTTAATTAGTTGGAATGTTGGTTTTTTTATATGATTTGTCAGATAACATTCATCAATACATTTCAGAAACTGTCTCTCTTTTTTTGTCGAATGCAGATACTTTCATAACTAGAATTCCATATACTATTCAAGGATAGAAAATTGAAATCATCACACATCAAAACTTTAGAGTATATTTTAGTTCTTGAGAAATGTTTGTAACTTTCCTTAACTCTTTTGCACCTATATATAATATTTTTAAATTTTAAAAGTAAACATGCTATACTGAAAGTAATATATTAGGGATAGAAGGCATCGTATTTACACCCCATAACTATATATTTTCTGAAAGATAAGTAAATAGATATTGTGTCTCTTTTGGGGGAGACGAAGCAACTTTTCATCTCAATAGTACGATTTTTTTTTTATTAAACACAAATTTATTAAAATTTCTTATCACTTTTAAACAGCCTCCCTAATTTACTTCCATTTTCAAGCAACATGCTTTGTTGAAACGCAGGAAAAAAAAAATATTTCAAAAATATCTAAGGGGAGATGTTCACCCCATCGCCCCCCAATGGATCTGTCCTTGTCTAAAAGAAATGTCGTCTGGCAAAAAAAAAAGTTATATTTTGGCAAAAAGAAGTTAATCAATGATCTAAAAAACAATTTTTTTATTTGAAAATATATTTCTGTTACATTAACTAATGTGTCAGGAGTTAACCATTTTGCTTCTATTTTATAGGCTTTGTGTAACTCTAACGCTGCACAAAATTCTTGCTTATAGCTGATAGAAATAAATAATTCAACTGGTTTAAAATCTTGAAGAAGTAATGGAAGCTATTTAAAGGCGTCTTAACTACTACATGAAAAAGCTATCAACGGAGCTAAAGAAGGCTATTTTGAAAAAACTGTTTAGACAGAGAACATTCCAATATATATATATAATTATAAGATTATAATATAGAGTAAAAGCGGGTCAAACCGATCACTGAACAATAAAAATCAAGTAACTTTATTATTTTTTTAAATTTTTAAACTATTTTTTTTAAATAAGATAAAAAACACCTACAAGCACATTATTTATTAATTTTTTTGTTGTTGTTTTTCAATAAATTTAACATTTTATATATGTAAATGTATATATTTTATATATTTTTTATATCGCATACAGAAGTATGCTATATATTTTTTATATAGCATACAGAAATAATAAAAGATTTAAGGTTTACATTTTTTACAACATAAAAAATCTGAACCCATTACAAAATTTTTTGGCAAACATGTTTTGTTGCAGAGCCAAGTATTGCAATTTGGATTCTCGCATGACATCATTCCGCATGTAATTCTTTTTTACGCTTTCTGCATTTAATAATTTTTCTTCTTTTGGCTGAAAGTGTTGTAATCGGTTCTATATTTTGAGTTACTTCTTTTTCTGCAAGGTTTGGCAATGGCATTATGAGTTTGCAGATGGTTTTACGCTTTTTAGCTCGTTTTTTAGCTAATTTGAGTAGCTTAACTTCTTCTCTTTTTTTGAGATGATCTGCAACACGGTGTTCTGTAGTACATGGGCCAGGAATTTTTGAAATATTAGGTTGCCTCAATTTTAAGATAAAGACTTTATTGTTCGCAATGGCTTTGAAGACATCGGTTAATTTAACGTTTCGGAGATAGCTAATGCCTGTTGATTGATTTTGTTTTTGTTAAGTAGAAATAACCCAGTATATTCAAAACCAGAAATAGCGTGCAAACGTGTAAAACACTTAACGCTCTTATACATCTGCAACGTAGGAAAATTTTCTTTATCTAAGTTTTCGCATTTTGTGTCTTTGTAATATTTGGTAAGAACTGCCTTCCACATTTGCTTAACATGGCAATAGACACCTCTGTTCAGTGGCTGAAGAATGTGAGATGAGTGGGTTGATAGACAAATCAAAATTATATTTTTTTCCCAACATAACAATACAGCTGCTAAACTAACGTAAGACGTATGCCCATCAAGATGTAAAATATGAGTAACACTAATAGCTTGACATTCTGGTATATACACTTCCTTCAACCATCCAACAAATATTTCATGCTCCATCCAAACAGATTTAGAAATTGAATATTTGGTGCCACTCGGACCACCTAAAGCCCACTCAGCTCTAAAGTTTCGTTTTGCTTTGTATACCACGAATGATGGTGTAAAGTATCCACCAGCATTACAGCAATTGTTCACTGTATAATGAATTTTTTCATTGTTACCAGTGAGTTTCAAAACACGCTTTGGACCTTTTTGACATACTACAGTTGCTTTGCTTTGATCACCACAGAAACCCGCTTCATCGCAATTCCAAATGTAGCAACCAGAAGTTATCCCAGACTATTGATATTGTTTAGTGACAACTTTAAAATAATGATCAATTAATTCTTACGTACAAGAAGCGACTCTGATAGATGCTAAAGTGTGAGTTTTTCTTGTGGAAATTTCTTTAGACCATCGGTTTATAAATGCATAAAACCAGTCTGCCAGGCCTGCCGTTTTTAAATAGGCCTGATTGATTTGTACGAAGAAGTTAACCGCATACGAAGCCCTTGACATCATTTCGTGTTAAACCATAACCCCAATCACATAGGAACTTAAACGCATGCACCATAATTGACTCTGTTTGCTGTGAGAGAACGGTTGTTGATCCTGATCCCTTGAAGGTAGCATTGTTGTTGTTATTGCGATCTATTAGAGTTGAGAATGGAATGCCATATATGAATGCAGCTTTTTTGATTGAAGTATTTTTTTACAAAGGAATTTAAAGTAAATATGTGAATGATCGGTTTTACCAGAAAAAATTTGATATTAATTTTCCTTACTTTTTTGTCTAATTTTTAACTATAAAATAAAAAAAATTATGTAATCGGTATTAAAATTAAATTTTCTACAAGAGAGAAATAAAATTATTTTTAAACGAATCATGGTTCCCGAATTATTACGATTGCAAATAAAAGAAAAAAGCAAATTTTTACAACTCTCTTTTAAACTTTTATAAAAATAAAATGACTGAAAAATGACTTGGATTTTATTTTGACACATTTGAATAGAGGAGATGATTCTCTTTCTTCTGGTGTTTTTGTTTTTTAAATATTCCTATCAGTTCCGGTTTTATTTAAAATTTTGATCAGTGATCGAAAAAATAGTATGATCGGTTTGACCCGCTTTTACTCTAAAACATTATAATTTCAGAGAACATGTATATTTTGAAAAGCATTAATAAATCATCTAATAAACAAACTTTTGTTGGAAAACATGTTTCTTTTGGAAATCAAGTCTAATTGCTATTTTCAAAACGTTTCCTTGACGTTAACCTCAATACGGCAATTTAAAAACTTGAAAAGTATGAAAGCTCCTGTGTACTAGTTTATGAATTGCATATAGTTTAGCCCCAACAAGCGTTTTTGAGATAACGACTGATATGTTCAAAAATTTCAGTAAAAGCGTGTACAAAAATTCCTAACTTTCACAACTTTTTATAAAAAATTTTCAATTTCTTTCGTGAAATATAAATGTTAACGGTTTAAAAAGTTTATTCTAATGGGGCTCTTCATTTGTTAATGTTAATAAAATACTTGTAATACAAAAATAAGTTTTTGAGAGGCAGTTTTTGAGAAAGTACAGAAGATTTGAAAGATTCTTTAAATGTGAGAAAATACAAAAAAAGAAAAAGCTTCTAACAAGACAATGTATAGCTGTTTTGAAAACTTATTTCCGAATTTTGTTTATGCACAAATTTTACATTTTACAAGTCTTTTTTTTTTTTTAATTTTTAATTTTTTTTTATTTTGTCGTTTAACAACATTTATTTTATTTATTTATTTATATATTATTTATTTCGTCATTAAAAAAAAGAATACAATGCCGTTTTACATAAATAAAATTTACATGACCGGAGCTAAAAGAAGACAATATTTGCCTCACCACTGTGCCCCGAAATTTACTTTTCAAAAAGAAGACATTATTCATTATTAAGACGTTAGTCTTATCACCGCATCCCAAACGTAGGGTATGGAAAACCCGTTCGTTATGAAAAACTCGAAAACAAATAAACAACAGCAAAACTGAAAAGTAAAAATCTTGAGAAAACGGTTTATGTAATTTCTTCGATATAAATATCTTTGATATAAATGTTTTAAAAAAACTTTCATGTAAATGTTAATAAATAAAAGATTTCGGTTTTGATATTCGAATCCAACAAGTGCATGTAGATTATTTCAATATCATTAGCTACCTCAAACAATATACTGACCAAACAATAAACCCTATGTATATTAAAATTTGACCTGCAACTGTTTATCGTCACCAATTCAACAATTAACTTTAAAATCAATTAATAACAATCCGCAAAACCCCACAATGTTTTTCTATGCAAATCAAAGACCCTTAAGTCAACAAATATAAGTAGAGAAGAATTGTGCACCAAAGAAAACAAAAATAACGAATGCAAGAAAGTTAAAAAAATTATTAAAAATAAGGACATTAGGTTCATAAACTTTTGGTGTATTTGATTGAATTAAAATTTGGCAATCAACTAACATTCACTGTTTTATAGTTTTATTAATTTTTTTACTTTAAGTTTACAATCAAGTCTTTCATGCTATTGATAACTTAATGTAAAATATTTTTATAATTTTGGTTAAAGTATATGAACTTAATATTTATGGACAACCATCAAATTAATTGCCATTACCTTTTTATGCTTTTAATTTGAAACAAAGCTTAAAAAAAACTTTCGATTTTTTGAAATATATTTAAATAGTGTTTAATAAAACTAAAAATTAAAATTTCTTCAACGAATTTTTTTGTTAAAAAATATTTAATAACTGACTTATTCGCCTTGCGCAGGTTTTAGCAGATTTTGAACCTTAACTGGCGCACTTGTTTTGCAATAATTATTCATAATGGGTGGTTTTTAGTCATAAACATTTAAATGATAGTCTATAGATTTATATGGTAGATAGGATAAAATATGATACAAATTAAAAAAAACTACAAAAATATTTAAACTGAATTTTAAAAAGATGGTAAGTAAAAACTTTTTTATCCGCATTTAACCATTTATGTCATCAGACCGCATGACTGTATACCGCAAAACCTTTATAACATAATTCTTTATAAAATATTCTGAAAAAAAAAGTCAAGAAATTGTGAGAATTCACCAGAAAATAAAATAATTTGTTGTTTAGTTTTTGCGTTGTTTAGGATAATATAGTATAGTAGTTCATGGGCTATATAACGATATGGTATGACTAAAGATGCTGTGAACTGTTGTATTTATGATATTTATATGTTACACATAAATATATTAATTACAAAACCATATTATAAAACAAGAGGTTTATAACACTTTACCCAATAACAATTTTTTTAATCTAAGAGATAACTCTATGATATTTTTAATCAATGAGGTTACTCTATGATGTTTTTAATCTAATAAGCCTATGATTTTTTTTTTAAAAAAGTACAACATAATTAGTTATTTTTATCAACCAATTATAAGATATCAAAAAAAATTGTGTGCATATATATATGCATTTATATATATATATATATATATATATATATATATATATATATATATATATATATATATATATATATATATATATATATATATATATATATATATATATATATACACATATATACATATATATATATATATATATATATATATATATATATATATATATATATATATATATATATATATATATATATATAATTTTATTTAGTTTTATTATTTGTTATTGTTTTTACGATTCTCTTTCTATAACGGAGAAAATAGTTAAGCGCAGGTACCTTCAGAAATGTGGTGGGGATTAAACTCGGTACTTTTTTTTACAAAAAAAAAAAAGAAAACTCCATTTATTTCTAAAACTACGTTTTTACACATTTACAACTTGTAAATTAAAGTTTGAACAGGATTTAACATTTACTATAAATAAAACTAAAGGTATTTTTAATATAAAGAAAGGTTTCAATATTTTTTTTGTTCTCAAAGTGAATACAACAGAATCATGACCATAAAACATATTTTAAGTAAAATTACTTATTTTTAAGGAATTTTTCATTAATAAAATAAAATAATACAATTGTTTTTTTGTATTGATTTTTTAACTTTATTATTTAACCATTTAAAAAAAATTTGAAAAACAATTATTAATTACTATTCTATCCGAGGGCTTTTATTAAGCCTCCTTATTTTTTGGCTAACAAAATGTTGTTTAACGTGTTAAACAAAATTTTCTGTGACTTATTTGTCAATTTTTTTCTAAAAATTGAACAAATAAAAAGAATAACTTCATGATTTCAAGTTCAAATATTTTAATTAACAAGTTCTTTTAATTCATTTGTCTGTTACCAGACTCCATTTTTTAATTTTATTGGTCTTTTAATTTACATTTATTATGCTTTTAATTTACATTTATTTTATATATATATATATATATATATATATATATATATATATATATATATATATATATATATATATATATGTATATATATATATATATATATATATATATATACACACATATGCATATACATATATATATATATATATATATATATATACACACATATGCATATACATATATATATATATATACATATATATATATATATATATATATATATATATATATATATATATATACATATATATATATACACACATATGCATATACATATATATATATATATATATATATATATATATATATATATATATATATATATATATATATATATATATATATATATATATATATATATATATATACACACACATATGCATATACATATATATATATATATATATATATATATATATATATATACACACATATGCATATACATATATATATATATATATATATATATATATATATATATATATATATATATATATATATATACACACATATGCATATACATATATATATATATATATATATATATATATATATATATATATATATATATATATATATATATATACACACATATGCATATACATATATATATATATATATATATATATATATATATATATATATATATATATATATATATATATATATATATATATATATATATCATAATGTTATTTGTACTGTATTACTAAACGTATTGCATGCATTTGAATTATTACTAAAAGGTATTATATGTTCGGTGTATTTTATCTTAAGTATTTATTATTCGTCATAACTACCATTAATTCTCATATATATATATATATATATTTTTGATTTTTATAAAATTAAACTTTATAAAAAAAAAAAACTTATTTGTTTGAAAATATGCTCGTATATGAGAGTATTAAATGATAAATATAAACAAGTTTCAAGTAGAAAACACAAGTAGAAAAATAGATAAGTAGTTGCAAGTAGAAAGTTTAAATTTTCCATTTATAAAGACTTTTTCAATAGTGTCTTTTAATTGAGGCGTAAGAAAAATAAAGGTTAAAATAAAGTAAAAATAAAACAATTTTGATTTATAAAATCAAAACTTTCACTTTTATTTGGTACTCTGTTTCCATATAATCATCAACCCGACTATCAACTTTGTTATGAACGAGTATTTAACTTGACTTTATTGTGTGAGTTTTAATTTGATTTATAATGTGGTTGCGTGGTTTGTTTGCACCTACCCTAATGTTTTTTGTATTTTATCTTTTTCCCACTACGATTAGAATATAGTTTTACACTCTCAATATAATTTTAACGAAATTCCGCTCCATTTTATACAGGACCGACGACACGGGTTTCATATTGATGAGGGGGGGGGGGGGAACATTCGTCAATTTTTATAAAAAGTCTACTTTATGTATAATTTTCTTAAAAAAATCTATGCAATTAGACAAAATGTATTGCATGCAATCCCATAATGTGCAATTTAAACATCAATTTATTTTTTTATTTTTTTCCTGAATCAAAAAAATTATTAAAAAAAAACAATAGAATTATTATAAACTCTTAGATAACTAGTAATAGACAATGATTTTTTAGTTTAAATAATAAATCGTGTTGTAGAAATATAACCTGGAATATATAATGTTGTTGAATTGAATAATAACTTTTACCGTTTATTTTTTAAAAATTTACATCTTATTATTCCCAATAATTTTTTAATGTTATTTTTAGAGAAAAATATTAAAATTTAATAAAATTTGAAATGCATTAAAATGTTTTTCTAAAAAATTTTTCTGTCGACAGCAAAGTTTGTTATAATCTGAAAATCTTCCATTCAACTCGAAATATCTCCCAAATGTTTGCTACAATATCTGCCAAATGTTTGCAACAAGTTTTTTGTTTTTTTTAATCTTTATTATCTCTACAAAAAACACTGCATTAAAAAAGCGCATTTTTAGCTTTTTTAATTCAGTGCTTTTAATAAAGATAATCTTATAAGGGGGGACGCTCTTTTCAAAAAAAAAAAAAAATACAAGTTTACCAAAACATAAATGTCTAAAATTTGTTTTATTTTAAAATATTTTCTTCATTTTTGGAACATTCTTGATTAGACTTAGCATCATAGACTAAAACATAAATGTCTAAAACCTGCTTTATTTTAAAATATTTTCTTCATATTTTCAACATCTTTGATTAGACTTAGCATCATAAGCAGGGTTATAAGCAACGTTAAAGGCCATCAGAGGTAGCATCAGAGGTAAAATCAGAGAATGTGTTATAGGCAGCAATATATCAGCATTACATACAAATTACTGCTTAACTCTAATGCAATCATAAACTTTAATATCAATGTAAAATATTTAGACTAAAAAATGTTTTTTTTTAATTTTTTTTATCAGGATAATAAGGAACTAAACAATGTTTTAAAAGAAAAAGATTTCTTAAAAGTTGCAACAACATTAGCTAGTGTTCCTCAGGAAATATATATTTAACATTGTACCAAATAAGTTTATATTGGACTTCAAAAACAGAATTAATGCTTGCGCGCCACTTCTGTTGAGATATTTTTATAAATATTTAAGTAAAGATAAGCAATTACCTAATATTAACTGTGGTGAACGTATTAATATCAGTTAGGTCATATTTTGACGTACGTTGTACACCGTCATAAATCACCGTCAAAAGCATATTTTTGATAAAAGTTACTTACATTATTTCTTGTGTTCTTTATTCAAATTTAAATATATTGCATCGAAAATTCTATAGATGAAAAAATATGAATTGTGCAAGTTTATCAATTTAAAAAAAAAAACTAGTGCTACTTTTGAATACGTTTCAATTATTTCTTAAGAAACTCTTATTATAATAATTTATTGTTATTAATCGTCCAGTATAACGGCATAAATTAAATCGGGTTTAACTTTTTTTTAGTTAACTTCCTTTGGTTATTTAAGAGGTATTTAAATTCAACAGTGCTTGTATACAATTATCAATATCAGGTTTAAAACTTGCACAAGGAGTCAGTGTTTACTACCAGTTAATGCGTTAAGCGAGACATCATAATATGCTGTCTTGTTTTACTAGAAAGATAATACAATGTACTGTCTCCCTGAAAAAAGTGCTGCAGATAAAATAATAACACAAATTATATTATAACCTAAAAACTTAAATAGAATAATAGATTTTTGGAATTTGTTATTCTGTCGTTTATAAGTAGTAATAAAAGTAATACATGCGTAATACATTAGTATATTTACTTCTGGTTATAAAGATAAAAAATATTTCTAACAAGTAATTTATCACATTTAATACTTTTATTTTAATACTACTTAAACTGTTAAGACATTTTAATGGCATATAAATGAAATATGTACTCTTTGGTTTTCTTTGAAATATGTACTCTTTCGTACTCTTAATCGTCTTTGGTTTTGATGATATAAAATCTCATATTTAAAGAAAAAAAGTCTATTAAATTAATTGGAAATGTTGAACATATTATATATAAATGGAAAACAATAATGTAGAGTATATTGATAATTCCAGGTAAAGATCTACCTTGAAAAGCTAATTTTAAGGGGAAAAAAACGAATAATTAAACAAAAAACAAATTTTAGGTGCAAATGTTTAAAAATGTGAATTCATTAAAAAAATTTACCAAAAAAAGAGTTTTTAAGGCTAACTTAGTAATTGGGATTTACAAAACAATATTACAAATCATCGAAATGAAACAGGTGTAGCTTTCGTATCCGAGTAATAACGACAAACATTTTAAATTATGTTATGGTTAAATACTTGTTTTAATCATTTATATAACCTACCGCATTTTGGTGCGGATAATTGTGTTAGTATGGATCTTTATTAAACTTAAACGTCTAAAACTATTAACACAACATCTAACTCTAGAATCAAGCGACGTAAGACATTTAAGAGTCGTCTCCTTAACGTCTTTTTGATATACGAGGATTAGGCGTTTATATACGCCTAAACCATTGCTCTAGGATATACTTTTAAATACGTATTTTGGGCGTTTTTTGTGTATGGATTGATTTTACATTTATATTTAGGCTCTTTTTGACCTTTTATAAAAATGACATTTTTTGTCATTTTTATAAAAATATAAAAATGACATTTTTTGAACGTTCCATTAAAACGTCTTGTGAACGTATTGAACATGTTTTTCGGGCTGTTTAAAAAGTAAATATACAATTTTAAACTCTTGTTAAATTTATTTGATTTTAGTAAGTAGTAAACTTTTTTTATAAATATTTATTGTTTATATATATAATATATATATATATATATATATATATATATATATATATATATATACATATATATTATATATGTTTATTATATATATACTTTATATATATATATATATATATATATATATATATATATATATATATATATATATATATATATATATATATATATATATATATATATATATATATAAATATATATATATCAAGGCCTTTAAAGAAGCCTTTACTTTCTAATATCCAACAAATGTGCTTCTCAGCACATGGCCGTGGTTCCATTCGATTTATAAATCAAGGAGAAACTTTAAATTCAACAGCGTACTTTAATATTTTGAATGACAGTTTGGAACGATTCATGGCGATTCACAATTGCACCGTGTTCCAGCAGGACTCAGCCCCCTGCCACGTCTCAAATTAAACTAAAAACTGGTTTATATCAAAAAGAATTGAATTATTGTTGAGCACACTCCGTCATATGCTTGGGCTTCACCCACACTTTATCGCCAACTTTCCATTCTTGAGACTTAGTCAGGGACTTTTGTATTGATTCGACTTCATTGATTCAAGGAATTCGGACGCGTTTGTATTGCTTGAAAAAATTTTCAAAAGGTGTGCCAATTTTGATGGAATGTTTTTGATTAAGAATACAGACATGGGTATACTAAATTTTGGTCATTTATTCTTTTTACCATCCGATGAACTCTTTCAACAATTCCATTTTCCAATGGTTTTCCAACAGCTCGATAAAGAAGTCTTATTTCCCACTTTGACGCTATAGCTTGCATAGTCTTAGATCTAAACGACTTAGAATTATCTAGGAGAACTTCGAAAGGAGATCCAAGCAATGACCATATTGTTTCTAACGACTGAACAATCATTGCTGCACTTTCGTCAATTAATGGTATCCACAACGTGTATCTGCTTGGGCCACAATCAATACAGGTGAGATATAGCAACAAATCAACGTGAGTTACGTTGCAGGCTACTCTTTCCCACACTTTGCTGACAGCAAAATTTCCTTTATTCTATGAAATCACAATAGGATCAATTGAACTACATTCATCATATTCAGCGATAATTTGTTTCACTGTGTCTCTGTTAATGTGGATAATAGCACGCAATCATAACTCCATACTCTTGGAAACTCCCATGTGTGCTATTGAATGAAACTTTTTAATTTGCTGATTATTGTGCGTTGCAACTTTCTTTTTTATCCATTTTTTTGGCACTTGTGTGAGTTCGCTTGCGATATTTGTTTTTGTTAGTATCCACGTAACATTTACATTTATGGCATAATCCTCGACCAATTTTCCAAATATTTTTTTTTTTTTTTTTTTTTTTTAGATTATTCACCTCCCCAAGGCCCGAGGGGGGCCACTACAGTCGAGGAGGATACTCTTTTTTTTTTTTTTTAATATTTTTATTTTTATTTTTTTAGTCATTATTCGTGGTGCAACCCTCTCTCAACTCTTTAACTCCGAAACACGAACCTTGCCGAGCAAGGCCGCTGCGCGGAGAAACTAAGTTGAGCGCGGTACTTCCAGGGACGTGGTGGGAGTCGAACTCCGAACCTCTCGCTTACAAAGCGAGCGCTCTTACCACTACACCACTACCGCATTTAAAGCCTTCATCAAATAAGCGTTTCGCATTGCCCAGCACATTTTACAGGTTTGTCACGAGTCAACTCAGTATTTAACCAACTGAATACACATGATAATCAGTTTTGATAGAAAAAATCTATAATTGGTTTTGGGAATTTTCTTCTTCTAAGAAAAAGTTCTTTAATGGTTCTCACAACGTTAGGATTCTTTCAAATTATGTAATGAGCAATAACGACCTATTTCTTGAATGTGATAATATGTTGTTATATATTGACTCAGCGGACTAACAGAAATAACTAATTTTTTTTTTTACTTATTTCTGTGTATATTGAAAAAAATTTATAAAATTTTGAAACTACAGATTTTATATCAATTAACAAGACATTGGCAGCCGTATTATGTATTATGAATAATGTGTGCAGGGTGATTGACTCCTATATTTGCAGATAATGTTTCTTTTAATTTCCTAAACACATTGTTTACTCTGTTCCTTTTTCTCCCGCCAAAATTAGTATTATTGTTATCAACCCAGAACGCCATAAGGCCTTTTGCTGGAATATTATAATTTTTCAATGTATCTCTACAAAAAGCTGTTATTGTATCGGTGGACTCATTAGGCAAGGTTTGTGACTCAAGGAGTTTAACTTTTAGGCTATCACATGAATGGGTATTGGAAACATCTTCATATATTTGTAATTATTTGAATGTGTAAATATCCCATAATGAATAACCTTTTGTAATTCCAGTTTAAATTATCTCTACGGAATGAGGTCCTAATAGATTTTTTAATTGGAGCAGTTGCTTTTGTTCTTACAGTAGATTGATTGCTTGCAATTTTGGAATCTAGAAACATGATGGAATTGAGTTTAGATGTGCAGTCTAATAAACTGAATATCTGATGGTGTTTAACAGTTTTGTATGCAGTTGGTAATTCTGCTGCACATATTAAAATATTTTCTGGGTTTTCTTTGGGTAAATCTGCAGTTAAGCTTCATATTTTTGAAACGTTAAGTTTATATTTTTCCTTATTGCACTATTGTCAGTGGAGACTTTTAAACATAAAGGAATATTTATAGCCAAATGAGGGCTTGGCATGGGGAAGAAATATTTTTTTATTGCAAAACCCTTAGTCCATGCATCAACATTGACTAAGGGTTTTGCAATAAAAAAATATTTTATTAAATTTCAAATTTGCTGTTTAGCGGCAAAAAATATAGGTATTTTATGCCGCTAAACAGCAAATTTGCCTAACTTTGTATTATCAGAAAGGACAATATATCCCTTGATGAAGATGCAGGCATTAATCTTGAACTTTAATTAACTGATTTAACATGATCTCTTACACTTGATTTTTCACCATGACTCACCGATATAAAAATATTGTAAATGGAACAAAATGCTTTGTATTCATTTTTCCCTTTTTTAATGCTTTTTAATCACTTTTTTTAATCACTTTTTTTAATCACTTTTTTTAATCACTTTTTTAATCACTTTTTTAATCACTTTTTTAATAACTTTTTTAATCACTTTTTAATGGTTTTTAATGAAACTTTTTAATCACTTTTTTAGAAACTTTTTATTTGCTTTTTAATGCTTTTTAATCACTTAATGCTTTTTAATCACTTTTTTGTAAAATCATCAGAAAAGTGACGCTTTCTTTTTGGCATGTTTTTTGAACTCAAATTGAAACGAATAAAAAAATACAAAATCAGTCTGCCTCTTACAATAAAAAGAAATTAACGTCAATATGCTACAGATAATACTCAGAATTTTTACCGCTTTTTTCAACTAAAAAAATACTAAATGACGAAGTCATTTTATAGCAAAATAAAATACATTTACTTTAGAAAAATTTCATCTAGTAAACACTTACATAATAAAAAATGTTTCTTATTGTGGTGCAACATGCATGTGTGCTGCATCAATATTTTTATGTATGTTTAATATTTGATACTTGAAGTGAAATATTAAGTAAAAATATTAACTTGATGCTTGAAGTGAAATATTAACTTCACTTGAAGTGAAATATTAACTTTACTTGAAGTGTAATATTAACTTCACTTGAAGTGAAATATTAACTTTATTTGAAGTGAAATATTAACTTTATTTGAAGTGAAATATTAACTTCACTTGAAGTGAAATATTGACTTCACTTGAAGTGAAATATTGACTTCACTTGAAGTGAAATATTGACTTCACTTGAAGTGAAATATTAACTTCACTTAAAGTGAAATATTAACATCACTTGAAGTGAAATATTAACTTCACTTGAAGTGAAATATTAACTTCACTTGAAGTGAAATATTAACTGAATTAGGAACTGAAATAAGAATTAGAATTCTTAAAATCATAAGAACTGAACTGAAATTAATTTTAAGTGAACTGAACTGAAATTAATTTTAAGTGAACTGATTTAAAACTGAAATAGGAATAATTTTATAAGTAAAATTATAATTAGAAATTAAATCAATGCCACAAGAACTGAATAGAAACTGAAATAGGAATTTTATTTCGAACTTAAATATCACTGCTGGGATGTATGGCAGCCCTAAGATAAGCATATGCTACTTAAGTCACGCGAAGAAATACTCTTTAAAGATTTCAATTAACACTCAAGTTGCAAATACTACGTTATTGTAAATATTTATTGAAAATTATTTAAAGTAATTTCAACATTTAGTAATTATATTTTATAATTTTAGTAATTTTATATTTTTTAACTTTAGTAGTTATTAAATGTTTTAAATACTTTAAAAAACCTTTAATCAAAAAATTGTCTAGTATTTGAAAAGTTAACAAAATAGTCAGGGCCGTATTTAAGAGGTGGTTCGAAGGGGCAATAGCCCCCCCCATGGAATATGTCAAGGGGGCGCCAAAATTTGTACGGAGACTATTAAAAGTTTTCGGAAAAATTATAAATTAATAGTAATACAAATTACTAAATATTAGGTAATTGACAATTGTACAATATTGTAAATTGTTATTTGTTTCCCAATCTGCGGAAAATTATTTCGGCCTCCGTCATAGATGAGTATAGCGGCGAGCACGGTCACGGTAAAATATATTATACCCAGTAGACACGCCGACGTCTATATGACGTCGAAAAGACGTCTTTTTAGGACGTTCAGGACCGGTTCGAAATGGCAATGCCAGATGACGTCTTTATAGGACTTAATAAGGACGTCTTTTTAACACGTAAATAAGACGTCTTTTTGCGACTTTATTAAGACGTTCAGAACTGGTTCTGAATGGCAACGCCAAATGACGTCTTTTTAAGACGTGAATTTAGGACGTTCAGAATTAGTGTTAAATGGAAACGTCAAATAACGTTTTTAAATAACTTAGTTTAGCCGTCCTCATTTCGACGTCTAAAATACGTCTTTTTACATGACTTTATTCATAAGTAAGGTTAAAATTTATGCTTTCACAGAGTTTTTTGAGAATAAGTAAAAAGTAAAAATTTGCTTAAACTTTTTAATAATATAATTGTGCTAAGTTTTATAAATTATAATTTTTTTAAACTTCTTCATCCACTTGTTACTTTCCAAGAACCGACTGTTTGAACACTTGACGTCATTCACCATCTTTTAGAATCAGGTGCGCGCTTTAGAGCATTGCCAACAGCATTTTAAAGTTCTTTTTGCTGTAGGAATCAGGTAAACAGTCTTAAACCTAAAAAAAAAATTGTAAAGATAAGTATGTAAAAATAAAGGGGAAAAGAATAAAGAGAACATTTATAATACACTTTATGACGTAATATATATATATATATATATATATATATATATATATATATATATTTAATACACACACACAAACACATATAACACGCATACACACACACATATATAAAATGATAGTATTAAAAATGCTCATTTTATAGAAAAATTATACTCACTTTGAAAGAATGCTCTTCTCAACTGCACTGCATGATGAGCCACCAACATTTTTGAATTTAGAAATAGAACAACTTCTATTTCTAAATTCAAAAGATAACACTAGTATAAGTGATACGGGACAATTTAGTGCAACTTATATTGGGGATAGGATAATTCATTAAATGTTTTGATCAATTTGATAATATTGTGTATGTATAAAGTGTGCAACATGTATATATTTACAAATCAAAATTTATGTAACTTATAATAGTAATTTACCCTAATAAAGAAAACTAAGAATTCAACCATAATAAAAAACATACCACTTTTTTTGCAATATTTTTATCAAAAAGTGATTGATCACATTCAAGAAACTCAGCGATAGAATCACACTAGTAAAGATCAAAACTATTTTCAACTCTAAACGTTTTTTATATTTCACCATTCTTTAATTAAGTAATTAATAAGTCTATATATTAGTTAATTATAAAATAAAAATATGCTATTATATATATATATATATATATATATATATATATATATATATATATATATAATATATATATATATATATATATATATATATATATATATATATATATATATATATATATATATATATATATATATATATATATATATATATATATATATATATATATAGAACCCTTAGATGTTGTCCGAAAGTTTTTTCCATATTTTGATGACAAAAAGTAAAAATTAAAATGCAAGACCGGAATTTTTTTTTTATTAATGATAGACTGCCTGCCCCAACCAAACCCTCAGTCGATGTAGCAGCACTCCCTTGCGGGTCAGGCTATTTGTCAGTCGATGTAGCAGCACTCCCTTGCGAGTCAGGCTATTTGTCAGTTGAAGTAGCAGCACTCCCTTGCGAGTCAGGCTATAAGATAGTCGATGTAGCAACACTCCCTTGCGAGTCAGGCTATAAGATAGTCGATGTAGCAACACTCTGCGCATGATTTACAGTAAAAAAAATAAAAATAAAAAAATAGCGTGACTCGCAAGGGAGTGCTGCTACATCAACTGACAAATAGCCTGACTCGCAAGGGAGTGCTGCTACATCGACTGACAAATAGCCTGAACCGCAAGGGAGTGCTGCTACATCGACTGAGGGTTTGGTTGGGGCAGGCAGTCTACCATTATTTAAAAAAAAAATTCCGGTCTTGCATTTTAATTTTTACTTTTTGTCAACAAAATATGGAAAAAACTTTCGGACAACATCTAAGGGTTCTATATATATACATACATATATATATATATATATATATATATATATATATATATATATATATATATATATATATATATATATACATAAAATATATATATATATATATATACATAAAATATATATATCAATATATATACATAAAATATATATTTTACTAAATACAAACATGTATTTGACCAATACATATATATGTTTATAAATAAATTATTAATTAATAAGTAAAATAAAATTTTTAGAAAAGTAAATTAAGTATTATTTTAATACTCCACAATACTCAAAATAGCTACCTAGTCAGTTCAGCAAGAAAAGAAGAGCATTTAAGATTTCCCTTTCGAAGTATGAATTTATTAAGATTTCAAATTAGAGCAGTCAAATTTTACCATTTTTTAAGTTTATTTAAGGACTTTTAAGGAGGATTTTTTTCCAAGGATATTTAAGGTTTTTAAGGAGGATTGGGAACCCTGAAAATACATGTCAATAAATAAATGACTACATATTGAAATTTTCTCACCAAACATTGTTGTTGTGGATTTGCAGTAGACCTATATAGGCATTTTGAGCAGTTAAATGGAGTTTAACTCATTGTTTACTTAGTAAATTACTCAAGTAGCCAGCCGATAACATTCCAACAAGTGATATAGTGGTTATTCATGTTATCCACTTGTGGATGATGCCACTAATGGTCCACTAAGTGTGATGACCAAAACTGCAACCACCTAAAATGCCTATATAGGTCCACTTAAATTCCTTTTTAGATGTTTGCTGTGTTATTTTTTTTTTACTAAACATTAAAACTAAAAACCATAAATTATCAAAAATTCATTCATATAGAAAAAAACATTAACTCACTTTCATCTTTAAATACATTTTTCTCATTCTTATTTGAAGTTAATTAAGTAACTAAAAAATAAATTTTATCAAACAATAATTATAAACAATGATAATTAGAGAAATTAATTACATCTATCTTCTAAAGGATTATTATAAAGGACACACACACACACACACACACACACACACACACACACACACACACACAAATATATATATATATATATATATAAATAAATAAATATATACATACATACATACATACATACATACATACATACATACATACATACATACATACATACATACATACATACATACATACATACATACATACATACATACATACATACATACATACATACATACATACATACATACATACATACATACATACATACATACATACATACATACATACATACATACATACATACATATATACATATATACATACATACATACATACATACATACATACATACATACATACATACATACATACATACATACATATATACATATATACATACATACATATGCATACAAATATACAAATACACATACACACAATACATACATATACACAATCTCACATATATGTAAATAAGCACATATAATTAAGTAAACACATTATTTGTACACACATACACACACACAATGCACACTCAGGATCATACAAATATGTACATATATGGAACAGAAGGGTAAGGAGTAGAAGAAGAGATAACTGAATAGGTTTAAAATAAGGGAAAACTAAAAGCTGTTATATTTTAGAAAAATAGACAGAATTAATTGAAGATATGAGATAGTGAAAATACTGTGTTAGAATTTTATTGAGTGTTTTTATGAAGGATAAATTTTTTGATATAGCATTAAGCCACAATCTTCTTCTCTTTGGATCAGCAGGCAAAATATAAAAACTCAAATTCGGATGACTTTTAACATAGGTTAAACTATCTAAAACACAGCATTTTTAAGCGCAATGTTTGCCCCCATATCATAATGGTTGCCGTTTAGTTAGTTAAAGTGACGTCACGTTCGCCAGTATATATTTAGTAGAAATATCATATACTCAGTTTTGAACTATTTCTTTCGATATCTTTGTCAATTTCTGTATCAATATTAACACGATTCTTAAGTAATTAAATATGTATATATATATATATATATATATATATATATATATATATATATATATATATATATATATATATATATATATATATATATATATATATATATATATATATATATATATATATATATATATATATATATATATATATATATATATATATATATATATATATATATATATATATATATATATATATATATATATGCCATAAAAAAGTTCTTTTACATTTGAAAGTTCCTTTAACATTTGTTTTAAAAATGCGTTTTCAATTAAAAAAATAAGTTTTGCGGATTGCGTGATTTAACTCATTTAATTTTGATTTAATGAAGCATTCTGGATCTTTTTTGGACGAAAAATTTATCGGACGCCAAAAAGACGTTCAAAATACGTTTAGAATTTAAATGGGACGGACAGACGCTAATTGAACGTCCAAAGGACGTCTTTTTTACGCCCCGTGCCTACTGGGTACTTATATAGTTATAATTA
Source organism: Hydra vulgaris (assembly GCF_038396675.1). Taxonomy (NCBI): domain Eukaryota; kingdom Metazoa; phylum Cnidaria; class Hydrozoa; order Anthoathecata; family Hydridae; genus Hydra; species Hydra vulgaris. The sequence continues at coordinate 82,065,258 of NC_088931.1, forward strand.
ATATACTTATTATTGATATATAATGATTCAAAAAAAACTTAGCAGAGCTGCAAACAAAAAAAAAAATTGTAAATTGAAAATAATATTTCAAAACTTCCAAAAATATTTGATTTTTTTTCAAAACAAGAAATAAAAGGTAAGTGTTTTTAGCAACTGTCGGTTATTAGTTTTATGTTTTATAATCTAGCTCTCTAGTTACATTTAATATATTTTTAAAATAATTAATATTAATTTAGTTAAAATTACATTAATACAATAACTTCATTATACACTTTGTTGGTTTAAAAAAAAATTAAGAAAATGAAGGATCACCAAGTGAAATTGAGTCTGTTGTATTGTCTAAGAAAACAAGTAACAACACTAGAAATATTAATGATTTACAACAACACTAGAAATATTAATGATTTACATAAAGCAGGCTCCAGTGATGTTCCATTGTAAGTAATTTCATATGTTTTAAAATATTCCTTTATAATAATAAGTATAATATATTTATAAATAATTATTTATAACATATTTATAAATAATGTTGGCATTTTATAATTGCTGACTGGAACCAACCTTGTATGAAAAATAAATTAAAATTCCAGTATTTTCAATTGTACCTAATTGTTTTAAAAACTAGCCTAAGATCTATTAAAAGAATATGTTTTCGTATTTTATTAATTTAAATTTTTATTGTCGTTTTAGAAGTAACAATGAAGAAAATGAAGAGGCACTTAGTGAAATTGAGTCTGTTAATTTCAATTTGTTTAATTTCAATTGTTCAAAAAACTTAATTTCAATTGTGTTTTAAAAACTAGCCTGAGATCTATTAAAAGAATATGTTTTAGTATTTTATTAATTTAAATTTTTATTGTCGTTTTAGAAGTAACAATGAAGAAAATGAAGAGGCACTTAGTGAAATTGAGTCCAAGAAAACAAGTAGTCAAGTATCATTCAATAAGACTGGAAATATTAATCTGGATATCGATGTTTTACATAAACCAGATTCCAGTGATATTCCAGGGTGAGTAATTTCACAATATTTTAAAATATTTCTTTATAATATTTACAATTTGTATAAAAATGTTAGTTATTTATCATTGTTGACTTGTGTAAATCTCCTATGTAAAATTAGTAAAATTTAAAATTAAACCTAACCAATAAATGTTGTTTAAAAAAAATAAATATCAATTAAATAGATTATTAGAGAATAAATTACTTAAATTTAGGTATAGCAAATAGTGATTATTATAAATTATTGTTTTTTTTTTAATTTGTGGTAATTTTAGTTCTGATCTAGTTTAGAAGAGAAAACAAGAGATTATATTTGTAGAAATGGATTCAGCCAAAATATAAATGCAGATTTTACACATTCCAAAAAAGAGTATCTCATTGTACATAAATCCGGAGGTCATCGGACTTTAAATAGGTACTTAAATAAAGATTGGTTTAAAACCGTATTAGTCAATGGAGAGACATGCCAACGAGATTATTTATTCTACTCAGAAACAAATCGATCAGTGAATTGTATCCCTTGTTATTTGTTTGAAAACCAGACTGTTTTTTCTAAAAAAGGATTCTCAAATTGGAAATATCCAGAAAAATGTATAAAACATGAAAACTCAGAAGGACATAAAATTTGTGTATAGAAAATGAAACAACGGGCAACTGATTTAGGTCGAATAGACACTACAATTACTCGTCAAATAAAAATAGAGACAAATAATTGGATTAATGTGCTAACTCGAGTATGTTCTGTAGTGAAGTCATTAGCTAGTCATGGATTACCATTTAGAGAAACTGAAGAAAAGTATGGATCTTCTGTTGCTAATAGTGGTAATTTTATTATGGCAATGGAATTAGTTGCAGAATATGATTCTTTTTTGTATCAGCATATAAGTAAATATGGGAATCCTGGTAAAGGAAATACATCATATTTATCTTTTTATACTTATGAGCAGTTCATAAGTATAATGTCAGAAAATGTCCTAGAAACAATAATTAAAGAAGTCAAAGCGGTAACATACTTTTCAATTAGTATTGATTCAACCACTTTTATTGATATAACTCACATTGACCAACTTTCTTTTATTATAAGGTATGTATTACCAAATGGAGAACCAGTGGAACGTTTTATTGGGTTCATTGACGATGCTGGGCATAAGACTGAGTCGTTAACTGACGCTATATTTTCTATATTGAAGAAATATGACTTAAATGTTTGTTTTCTTAGGGGCCAGTCTTATGATAACGCCGAAAATATGTCTGACATATATTCCGGTGTCCAAGCAAAAATTAAAAATGTTATTTCCTTAGCTGATTTTGTTCTCTGTTCCGCTAATTCGCTAAATCTCATTGGAATGTGTGCTGCTAGTTGTTGCGAAGAAGCAAACAATTATTTTTCATTTATCCAAAACCTATATGTTTATTTCTCATCTTCAACTTATCGCTGGAGCTTATTAAAAAAATACAATAATTCCACTCTTAAGAGTTTATCAGGTACTCTTTGGTCTTCTCGAGATGATGCTTGCCATAGTTTGAAAATAAATTGGGCTGGCGTGAAAAAAGCATTATTAGATTTGAAACATGATAAACTACAAAAACCACTTACAAGGTCAGAAGCTGAGGGACTACTTCGACAACTTAATAGACTAGAAACATCATTTATGACCGAGTGTTGGATGATGTGCTTCATACATTTAATAAAACTAGTAAACTATTACAGTCTGTTCAAATAGATTTGAGTACTGTAGTAGAGTTATATAATTCATTAGTTGCTTATGTTAAATCTGTACGAGAAATGTTTCAAACCTATGAAGACGCAGCAAAAGAAAAATTTATAGATTGTAATTAATTTCCGGAATTTGAAAATAAACAAAGAAAACGAAAAAAACATTTTGATGAATCTAATTATCCTGGTCATACATTTGATAGCCAAAACAATTTTAAAATCAATACATTTTATGTCATATGTGACAATTTACCAGTCGAACTCAGCAAAAGAAAATCTGCTTATTACAGTATAATATCTAAATACAGCTTTATTTTAAAAATATTTGAACTAGACCCTTCAAAAATACGTGAAGATGCAAAAAAATTGAAAACTATCTACAAACAAGATCTAGATGAATTCTTTGAAAATGAATGTGTTCATTTTCAAAGTGTATTAAAATTAACCACCAACCCTCCTAAAACCCTATTAGATATGAGTAAATTTATAAAAGAAAAACAATTAGTTACAATTTTTCCTTATGTTGATGTAGCTTTAAGAATGTTCCTTTGTAATTTGGCCTCCAACTGTTCAACCGAAAGGTCTTTTTCTACACTCCGTAGAATAAAAAATTATTTAAGATAATCTATATCTTCAGAAAGACTTAATAGTCTTGCAGTTCTTAACATAGAAGCTACTCTTACAAAGAGCTTAAATTACTCAGATATGATAAAAACATTTGCGGCAAAACAAGGAAGAAAAAAAAAAAATTTTATATTATAATGTATTTAATAATACGTTATATATTTTATGTTTATTTTATATTTTATTAGTATATTACCTATATTATTCTGTTATTTTTTACATTTTTAAATATATTAATAACATTTACCAGGCCACTGCATTAGCTTTTTTTATTTTTTATTTTATTTAAATACTAAATACAGACACCACAAATCCCTATAATTAGTATTAGTAGTATTACTTACCAACTAGTTTTAAATTTAATTATAAGCAAAGTGGTGGAGGGGCGCTAAACTTTTGTTGCCCACGGGCGCACAGTGAGTCAGAAAGGTAAAAAAACGGCAAAAATTATATAAATATCATATATAATTATGCGATACATCAATATTATCGTATTTTGGGTCAAAAAATTTAAATTTTCCATTAAAAATAAATTTTACGCGTACCTATGACGCGTAAGGCGCGCGCATACGCGTGTAACTGTCTTTAACGCGCGTAAAATATAACCTAAATAAAAAAATCGAATTCCTTGATCCAAAATACCATATAAAAGAATACCACATATTTTTTAATCTAAATATTTCTTGTGCCTAAGGCTCGTACTACTTACGCGTATACGCGTTAGAGACTTTTACGCGCGCAATGACTGACTTAATTTAAAAAAATTAAATTCCTCAAACCAAAACATTTATTAGTTAAAAAGAAAAACTGGTTCGAAAAATATATTTTAATATTATATAATATTAAAATATATTAAAAACAAAATAAATATTTATCTTATCTAATTTTTCTTTCAAGAAAACAAAAAAAGAAAACCTAATACTAATAAAAAGGCTTTATTTCATTATTACAGCATTAACAAAGATAAAACTTCAGGGGTAAGTGTTTTTCCATTTTCAACCTTGTATTTTTTAAAACAAGTGTTTGATATTACAGGATCACTTCTAATCAACAAGTATTGGTACTGGTTTTTCATAACATTCTTTCTAGATATCTTGGCTGTATGGTTTAATCTAGCTTTGCGAATTTCTTTATTTAGAGCCTCTTGTGACTCTTCAGAGAAGTAACCAATAGGCAGTTCTAATGCCTCAGATATCTGCACACCATGTTCCAAGAGTTTATGAACAGTTGGGGGAATCACTTACCAGCAATAGTTTTTGAGTATAAGAGCTGTAGTTTCATAGCAATACTGGCCAAAACTTTCAGAGTTCAACTAATAACAGGAGCATACTGCTATTAGGATTGTCCTCAATCTAATTATTACATCTACTGCCACTCCCGTTATATCAGCGAAAGTTTCAACATTTTCAAATGCTCTTGTGGCAGTGTTTCCATCGTTAGTGTTGCCAATACTCTGTTTGGGCATATCAACTATAAGACTTAGCTCTTCTCTAAACCTCAGTTGAATGTTCGTTTTTTTACTTTTTACTAATGCTTTTTCAGCAGGGGATTTGGCAAAGTATTTTTTAATGTCTAATTTATATCCTAAATGTAAAATATATTCAAAACATCTGAGCCAACAATGCAGAGTTGAAAGACCCAAAGATAAAGCTTTTTCATTGATTGGTTTAGATCTGATCAATGCTGGGTTATTAAGTTTACTGGGCTTAGCTCCGCAAACATTACATGATTGCGAGGACAGAGTGTTAGTGAGGGCATTAACCACTTTACCATCAAACATGGTTAAATCTAGTTTGAACTTAAATGTGATAGTCGTATCCGGTTTGCCTTCCTCTACTTCTAACTTACTTCAAACTTGACTAGTCTATTTATTTCTGCTTTCATATTCATTTCTTATCAATTCTTCCGTTTCTTTTTGATATTGGAGATGGAGGGGTCTACAGTAATGTGTACTAGAGGGCTTTTTATTTAACCATACATTTTTGTTCATGATAGTTAATTTAAGTGTAACAACAGCTGTCTGGAAAAGACTTTGTTCATTAACTTGGTCTTCACCAATATTTGTATCAGTGTATTTTTGTTTATAGACACTTTGACTGGAGGCACCATCAAAACCACCTTTAAAATGAAGTAGACCTTTAAAACTCCCCCCAATTTCAGCAAACATTCTCATAGAATCTTGGCATTCCGTAAAAGTTAATATCCTTGTCAGAGTATGATTAAACATACCCTGTAGAGAAGTTGAAGCAGATGTTTCTGTCACAATTAAACCCTCAGGATAACATTTATGTCTCTCATTCCTAATTTCATGAAGTGAAGGATAAATATCTGCATTATGTATTATCGATGAATTTCTAATAATTTGATACTGTTCATCAGAAAGGTCACACTGAATTTTTAAGCTCAAGGCATCTTCGGTTATCATTTTTATTGGAAAATTTATCGTTTTGATTTTATCTTTTTCAGAGTTTGTAGCACTTTTCACAGGATCAACGAAGTCTTTTTTGCTAGGATCTCTAGTGGCTTTTTTTATTGAAGCTAATGCCAATGCTTCAGCAGGATGTTCAGCCAATTTGGCAACCTTAAACAAGATAATATTTAATATTTAAGCTTGTAAACTATTTTTTTAACTGGGTTGAATTTAGTTTATTTATTAATACCTTAGATCTTCTACTTCTATCACCTAAATCTTCCCAGTTCTTGCACTTTCTACCTGAACCTGATGCAACATTTTTTTTGTTAACAGTAATATCTTTGTTCAACCAAGTTCTAAAAGTCTAGAACTCGTGTTCTAAAAGTCTAGAGAAGGTTCTTGCATACTTCCGCAACTTTGATCGGAATTACCATTTAAATTTTATTAGAGTTTTCTTTAGCGTTAATATTTCAGGTTTTTCAATACTTTCATAGTATAGACCCTTCAGTCTACAAAACTCACGTAGAAGAGCCTCGAGTAAGTTATCATGATTAATTCCTAACTCTTGAATCATAGGAACTAAATGTATTCTTTTTATGTTGAATGTAAGCAATGAACTATTTTAAGTTATTTTATACACAAGTTTTAATTTTAAACTGTGCACTATGCCATCAAACGTTGCATATATTGGTTTTTGAGGTTTGATAATTAGCACCATCTGCATGAGCATGAGTTTTTTTACTAATAGGAACTAAATGTATAATTTGTGTAATGAATGAAAGCAATGAACTAATATTCGCTACTTTATACGGCAAGTTTTAATTAAAAACGAAAAAAAAAAACACAAAAAAACCGAAGTATTTGAAAGTTTTTTATGGATTTTGACTCACTCTGGGGCGCCAAAATCTTAAATACGGCCCTGAAAATAGTAACTACGTTTCAGTTTTGTATTCAAATAGTTCTCTCTATATTGTATAATATATTAAATAGACAATAACATTTCAAATAGAAAACATAAATATTTATGAATATTTTTACTTTAATTTTAATTTCGATTTAAACTTTTGCAAATCTGTTCTACTTAAATCTGTAACTTTTACTTAATGTTGATTATTTTCTAAGGTTGATAATTTTCAATTTCAAGGTGCTTTTCAAATTAAAATGATTAATGCGGTAAACTTAATCATTAAAAATATGTATTACATTTTTTAAATCATTAAGAATAATTTAAAAAATTGTGTTTTATAAATGGGTTAGATTTACTATGAATTTTTTTAAACACTAATGGCATTGAAGTTTAAAAATAACTATAAAATTTTCATTTTTGTGTTTGTTGTTTTTATTATTATTTAATAAAAGTTTTATTAAGTTATTATATTTGTTATTTTTATTATTATTTATATCAAAAATAATATGCAGAAATAAAACCTTCTAAGAAAGTTTATGTTTTATTTTTTCGTTTTCCTAAAGTAAGATAAAATAGCAAGCTAAAATTAAAGATCAAAAGTTCATTCATTTAAATTTACGTATTTGCTATTAAGACTGTAACTTTTACTTTGTTAATTTAAATAAATTAACTTAACTCTAATTAATTAACTTTTTAATTAATAAACTAATTAATAAAAATTAACTTAACTCTAAACGGATATTTTAAAACCAAATCTTTTAAAAAAATTAATTTTTCACACACACACACACCTATAGATTTATATATATATATATATATATATATATATATATATATATATATATATATATATATATATATATATATATATATATATATATATATATATATATATATATATATATATATATATATAATATATATATATATATATATATATATATATATATATATATATTATATATATATATATATATATATATATATACGTTATATATATATACATATATATATATATATATATATATATAAATATAAATATATATTATAAATATACATATGTATATATATTATATATATATATAATATATATACATATGTATATATATTATATAAAAAAATTAATTTTTCACACACACACACTTATATATATATATATATATATATATATATATATATATATATATATATATATATATATATATATATATATATATATATATATATATATATATATACTATATGTATATATATATATTATATATATATATATTATATATATATATATTATATATATATATATATATATATATATAAATATATAGTATATATATACATATGTATATATATTATGTATATATATATATATATAATATATATATATACACCAAAACAAGACTTTAGTGCAAAATTTTCTGGATTATGCAATCTTCATGAATTTTTTTATTGGAAGCTCTTTTCACGTATTGACCCTTTTGAGTCATAATTTCTATGGAAGACTCATTGCTGAAGCATACCTGGGGAAAACAAAATAAAAACAATTACTAAATACCAACAAACACTGGAATATTAGGAAAAAAAATACTTTTGTGTTATAATAACTTGTTGAAATCCCAGTCAACCGTGAAACTACTGTACTTCTTTGCCCAATCCAGGCGCTTTTTTCTGTAAAAATTGGTTAATTTTGGCTTTTGCGCTTGCTTTCTACTTTTAATGCCCAATCCGTGCAAACATTGTTGAACAGTGATTGTTGCTACATTTAGTCCCAAATCATTAAACTTGCTAGTAATTGCTGAGTATGTAGCTAATTTATTTTATTTCACTATTTTCACTAGCTTTCTCTTATTCCTTGGTGTTATTTTCTTTTTCGACATTTGTCTTGCCTCTGAATATCTAATGGGAAGCCATTTTTTTATTTATCTTTGATTCTGTTTACTTTGATTTCTGTTTACATATTTTCTTGATATTTTACTTATTTAATGCTTATCTTTTAGAAAATATTGAATAATTGCTTTTTTTTTCAGAACAGATGTCTTCTTCTTTCCCCATTTTTACTAAAAATTATTTTAAAATAGATAAAAATTGTTTTGTATAGAAAATATTAAAGCAAAGTATACAAAATGTTTAAATATTTTTTAAAAATAGTTCAAATAAATTATAATGTAAATCTAATGTAATTAAATTACAATAGTTAACAAAATACAGCACTTAAAGTAAACATAGTAAAATAGCACGACGGACAAAACACAAATGCTATGAATTAAACAGTTCGTCCTTGTAAATTTTAGGGTCCCAAATATTACCTAAAAGTGTTAAGCTATAAATCAAAAAACATAAATCAGCATATAAAAACACTGCAAACCAATGTTAAAGGCACCTAAACTATTACATAGTTGAAACTCTACAAAATTTATAAAGTGGGCTAATAATTTGATCAGGGATTGTATATATATATTATATTATATATATATATATATATATATATATATATATATATATATATATATATATATATATATATATATATATATATATATATATATATATATATATATATATATATAATGATTGATCTATGTTTCCCTCTAAACTCTTACTTGAACTCTTTTGAATTATCTTTTGAAGAGTTTAAAATTGCATTTAAAATGTTGAAATCTAACAAAGCAGTATGCCCTGATGATATTAACGGCAACATTATTATAAGTTCATTTGATGTTTTAAAATATATACTCTTTAAGATTTTTTCGATATTTATTAAACACGAAATTTTTCCACAAGCTCTAAAATTAGCAAAAGTCATACCAATATTAAAAGGTGGCGACGTTGAGAATATAAGTAACTATCGTCCAATTTCACTACTTTCTGTATTCTCTAAAGTTTTAGAAAAAATTTTGTACAATAAAATTTATAATCATCTTACTATAAACAATTTATTATACACCAATCAATAGGGATTCCAAAAAAACAATTCCACTGAACATACCATTTTACAATTTACAAGAAATATATCTGACTCATTTGAAAATTCTCAATTTACTTTAGGTTTTTTCATTGACTTGACAAAAGCTTTTGATACTATTGATCACAAAATTCTTTTTAAAAAGTTGGAGTGGTACGGAATTACTGGAAGTATATTAATTTGGCTTAAAAGTTACCTAAATAATCGGAAACAATTTGTTTATGCAGATGATAACGTATCATCTAATTTGTTAAATATTTCATGTGGAGTTCCTCAAGGATCCATATAGGACCCTTCCTATTTCTAATATATATTAATGATCTACCAAAAGGTTCAAACCTAATGACAATTATGTTTGCTGATGATTCTAACTTATTTCTTTCTCATAAAAACACCAGCTGCCTAGCAACTTACCCTTTCTTTTTATCGATAACATAATTATTAAAAGAGTTCTAGTGACAAGATTTTTAGCTGTATATATCGATGAAAATCTTAATTAGAAAAGCCACATTGCTAACTTGTGGAACAAAATTTCAAAGAGAATAGGGATTTTATACAAAATAAGAAACTTTCTAGATAAACATACCTTAATTCAGTTATATTATTCGCTAATTCATTGTCATATTAATTATGCAAACATTGCTTGGGTAGCACTTATAAAAGTAAACTTAAACCTCTCTATCGGCAACAGAAACATGTAGCACGCTTTATAAATTTCAAGGACCGTTTTGCTCACGCCAAGCCTCTTTTATATGATATGAAAGCACTCAATATATATGAGTTAAATCTTTTTAATATTCTTTGTTTTATGTATAAATGCAAGACCCACCTATCACCCGTTTCTTTTTGTAACTTGTATTTACAAAGAGATAGAAATAAATATATTTTATAGAACGATAATTCAAATCGACAACCATTTTCTCAAACTAATTTTGGCAAAAGCTTTTTATTTCATTTCGCGGACTATACTATTCCATTTTTATGGAATAGTATAGTTCTAAATACTTCTAAAGATTTTTCTCAAGAATGTAATTTTGATTCTTTTAAACAAAAATTTAAAAAACTCATTTTTTCAACTGATAATATACTAATCTACTTTCAAATTTTAAAATTTTTTGAAAATCCCTTATCTATATTAGTATATGTATATGTTTAATGTATATTCTTTCTTATTTATTTATTTATTTTTTTTTTTTTATCCACAAGCAATTAGCGGTATCTCTGTGACAAGACCTGATGATCTTCTTTGAGTAATCCGCGTTCTTTATATTTATTTTTAATACTTATTTCTTAACGATATTTTGACTTGTTAACTTTTATCATTGTAACAAAGTTTTGTTTATTTAAATTGTAATAAATATTGTAATAAAGAACAAAAAAAAAAAAAAAAAAAAAAAAAAAAAATATATATATATATATATATATATATATATATATATATATATATATATATATATATATATATATATATATATATATAGTAGGAAATAAAACTACACGATTTTTGCAACTTTATATATAGTAGGAAATAAAACTACGCGATTTTCACAACTTTAAGTTTGATGTTGTTGCAATCATTGATAAATGCAAATAGGGAATCTAAAACCGGTTTACCGGGATACCGAAAACCGGGATTTCGGTCGATATTGTCTAGTTTCGAATACCGGTATTAAACGGCTTGAATACCGGTATTTCGATATTTGAATGGTTGTTCTTTTATTTATTCTTTTTAACAATATTTGTATACTTCATGTACTTTTTTAAATTGATTTATAACGAAGTTTTTAGTTAAAGTATTACAACATTAAAGTAGATATTAAAATATAACTATTTTGTAGCGCATCGATTTGTCGTATTTCAGATTATAATTATACGAAATTTCGTAAACATTTGTTGCTTATTTTTAAAATATTTTTTATTCTATCATGTGTTTAAACTCTTTGTTTGAGTAAAAACCTAATATATAAAAGTAAAGTTGTCAAACTCTGATTCATTGACAACTCTTTCATAAAACTCTTATTATTATTACTTGACATATTTTTTAAATCATTTAAATTCCCAGGAGGCTTATAATTACGGGTTGTTGATTTTATTCTTTTTTGAAACCATCTTATTGCGTATACTTTAAAGCAATCCGTTAAACATTCTTTAGTTCTTCGGATAAGATAGAACTAAAGAATGTTTAACGCGTTGCGTAAGTATTCATTAGTTCTAGAACTAAAGAATATTTACGCAATGTCATACCAGACATAATAGAATTCCATTATGTCTGGTATGAGTTCTTGATTCGTTCAGTTCTTTTACATTTTTAGTTAGGGTCATGGCACCACCTACCGCGACTTTAAGAAAACTTTTAACTTCAAAACTTCTTAACTCCAAAACCATAATAGATTTTTATTTAGGGTTTTCGAATTAATATTTAATACTCAATAATTAACTAAATTATATAATTCGAATTTGAGTAAAGTTATTTTTTTAATGTTATTTTTAATTTTTTGTAAGATCTAGAACGTTTCTTCACCTACCGCGATAAAGCACCACCTACCGTAATCGATTCTCCACCTACCGCGTATGAAAAAAATCGTATATTTTAATTTTACTTTTATATATTTAAATCGAGAAACAAATACATAAAGGAGTCTGTACTACTTTTATGCCTTTTGGCCCATAATCACGCCAAGCCGATCGTGTTTAGATTTTTACATCAACGTATTGTTAGTGTCTTACGGATTACCAGCCAAAAAATCTAAACCCGATCAGCTTGGCGTCATAGTTTTCTGGTAAATCTGGTATCTGGTAAAAATATTTTTTTGGCCAAAAATTAAAAAAAAAAAAAAAATCAAAAAACAAGAAAAATTATTGTAATTTTATATATTTAAGCCAAATAATAAAAAATAGTTTTTATATTATACATTTTTGGTAGTTTTTTGATGATAGAATTGCTTAAATCATCTACCAAATAAAATTCACTATTTAATAAAAATATTGATCTATAGTGGCTTGTTTCATTATTAAATATTCTGCAACATATAAAATTGAAACAACGTTTATCAATTATAAATGATAATGGGATATCATTTATATTTAGTTCATCTTCATCTTCTTGGAACACCTCTACAAATAAACAAAATGGGTGAAATAAAAACTTTGCAGTAGAATCATTAGAGCAGATTTTACACAATTCATTCAACTTGATATTTAAATATGTTACTTTCTCTGCGTTTTTAATTAAGATAAACTTATTAATGTTTGGACAAATCGTTATGTTACAGGTTGAACAATTAAACTGAATTGTCTGAAAATGTATTAAAAAACGAATAAACGCATTGCATTCTGTATCAAGAGTACTGAAAGTTAAAGAATCATTTGGTTTTAGTCTCATAACAAGAAGAATCCATATAGTTTTTACTCTATCCCATTCACAAGTTTCAATTAGAGAAAGTATATCGAGTATGTGATTATATATTTTGATATCTTTTTTATTCTCTTCTAATACACTTATGATATTTTGTGACAATAAAGATGAGCACCAAATAGCCAACAAAAAATAATCAATTGTGCAAGTGTTCTGAATGATAATACTTTGGTATAATTGACACAGCAAAAAATAATCTGTATCCATTTTAAAATCATCTTTATTTAACAAAATACAGCCGCCCCATTTTGGTAAATGCTTTGAAAAAGATCTAAAGTTTGTTTCATTAATTATTTTTGCAGATTTCTTATTTAATAGTGAAATACTTAATTCAGAATCAATTATATTCAATTCTACTTAGATTTAGCTTTCGATTGTATTAAACTCTTTGATATATCTCGTTTCATAGTTTCATTTATCTCTAATGTTTCTTTTTCAGATTCGCATTCTGATTCATTTTCACTTTGTAAAAAAAACATAAGCCTTGAGCCTGGATTAGGAAGTTTTTCTAAATACTTTCCACAACACAAATAAAGTATAATGCTAGCAATGTGACTACAACAACCACAAGTTCTTAAACCAGAAAAACACCCGCATGCCCAAGACAATACTGATTCTGGACTATCGATATTTGGCAAGTATTTAATATATAACCTATACTTAGTCGCGTTTGAATGTCTTGACTGAATTTCAGCGGAAATCAATTTATAATTTTGAATTTGTTGAATATTTTTATCAATCAAAATAATATATTTTCCATTTTTATTTAAATGTTCTGCTAGATAACTGTAACTTTGCTTTATTTGATAGCTACCAAATGTGATGTATTTTCGCATATCATCTATAGAAAACTTTTGGAAATCGTTTAAATCTAACGCGTCGATTGGTTCAAAATGCTTTTTACTTTTATTTTTTGTGTTCAAAATATATGATTGCAAATCATTTTTGAAATTAATTTTAATTTTCATTAGAATTGCAATATCTTTACCGTCTTTTTTATCGGATATATATTTTACATGAAAACAGTTAATCAAAGAGGCAGCTATTCTACAATCAGTCATTATATGAGGAAGCATTGTATTCCTTGTTTTTTCCAAAGATTTAAAAGATTGTTTAAATGTACCATTAACAGCCTCGATAACCCATCTGCATTTTGTAACAAACCTAGTATGGTTCGCTTGTAAACTAGTTAACTGACTTTTAGAACAAGTTGGCATCTTCGTAAACACTTTATATGTAGTTTTCAATTCATCAACGATATCTCTAAAACCTCTATCTAAAATGAATAAATCATTGGGCTCAACTAGTTCTCTTATATCGTTTTTGGTTTTTAAAATATTACTTAATATAGTTGCGTCATTCATAGTTGCAGCAAAAGGTCCATAAACATCAATAATAAAACCATTTGCAGTGCATACTACAAAAGGCTTAACTAAATGTCTTTTTTTTTGCCCACTGTACAGTTTTCGTTGTAAAGTATTATTAGAACTTTTTTCACAGAATAGATAAGTACCATCGGCTATAATTGCTAGCTGTTCTTCTTTTAAGTCAAACAAATCTTTGATCATGTCTGTGTTATTTAAGAGCCAATCTTTTCGTGATCGTGATTTTGCTCCTAAATTCTTTTCAACAAAATCAGCACTAAGTGAGGTTCTTATCTGATGGCAATACTTTTGAACCTTTGACCGACACGACAAACCAAAATAACACGCAATTGAATTTTGATCAAGACCAGTCTTTAACCAAAAGAGATAAACGGCAAGAGCTTGCTCTTTCGAACGTTTGAAAGAGTTTTTAATTGTTTTTAATTCACTTACCAAATATAAAAATTCATCTTTGGTAAAACCGGTATTTTGGAAACAAAACTCAGTTGTTACGTTATTTATTTCGCTAAATTTTGCAAATATAGATGCAGTTTTTGAATCTCTAGACCGAAAACTTTTAAATAAATCTTGTATCATTGTTTTATTTAAGTTTACGGAGTTTTTGAAAGATGAAATATTATTTAAATATTCATCTTTAAGCCACTTACTGTCTGTCAAATGAAACTTACAACACCTACTATCAATAGGTATAAATATATTTGTTTTAATAAAAACATCAATTATCCCTTCATTTGATATTTTACTAAATGGAGTCGAACCAGATTCAGATTTACAAATAAAACAGTAACCATGTGAATTTGAAATTCTATCGATTTCTATATTGATCTTTTTCTTTTCAATAGATTTATTGCAATAATCATTGTCATCGTTGTCATCGACATTCTCGAACTCTTCAGAACCCTTATCAGTACTCCTAGAATCGAAATGATCATAGTTTTCAAGAACAATATTAGGATTTAACTCATCATTAGAATTATCTTCAACAAGTGTATTGTTAGAAATGACATTTATATTTTTATCAAGAAAAAACCCGGCTTTGTTCAAAGATTTTAAGTGCTTGTAACACATTATCTGATCATGTATAAGATTTATTCGATCAAGTTTAAAATGATATACAACTTTATCTATCATATTTTCATTTTTAATTTCAAAAACTTTTTTTGAGCCAATACTTTCACCTCTCTTTTTACAAACACAACAATATCTATTTCTAAGATTATTTAATACCATTTTGTAATATTATTATATAATTTTTTTAATTTTCAGTAGTTATAATAAAAATCTTTAAAGGATTTAATTCACATGAAATAAAAAATAAAAATTGCAAAACTTTTTATTAAGGAAATATAAAAATGAAATAAAAAAACCATTAGTGTTTTAAACTTTATTATTTAAGCTCAATTAAAATAGTTGCGGGGTAGTTAACTGTTGTTCTAATTCCTTTTATATCGTTTTAAAATGTGGAATTTAACCATACCATATCGATTCTATGAGCCACAAGTGCGTATTGAAAAGTTAAAAGTCTTTTTTTCAATTTTTTTGTAAATAAAAAATTGCCTTAAATTTTTATTTTTTTTGAGGGGGGAGGGTGGGTTAAAATTATTTTTAAGTTATAAAAAGTACTTTTCTAATATCCTTGAGCGTAATTATAAGTTTTAAAGGAGGAAAAAAAAAAAAATTGGGGGAGGGGCGAAGAGGGGGAAGGGGGCTCAAAATTATTTTCACGTTGTAAAAAATAGTTTTCTAACATCCTTAAGCTTAATTATGATTTTTAAACAAAAAAAAAAAAAAGGGCCAAAATTTCATGTAAGTTGGACATACTCCTTTAATATGATTACAAAACAAAGAAAACATTGGTTATAAAATTATTCACCAAAGCTTTTTTCTGAATTTAAACTTTTTTTCTTTTTAAATGTTTTTTTTTTGTCTTTTATTTTAATTTTATTACAGCTTGTTTTCTTTTAGATTTTTCTTGTTTTTCTTTTTCTTTCAATTCTTTTTTTTTTTCAGCAGTTTTATTTTTACGTTCAATTTTTTTGATATCTTCTTCTTCCTTTGCATTTTCTCTAGTTATCTGAATCTCTAACCTTTTGGATGAAGTTACAACGCTCGGTAATCGTTCAACTTGTTTCAGCATTTTTTTTTCGTGATTGGTTGTTTTGGCCATAAAAGAAATTCGTGTAATGGTTTTACATCTTTTATTATTTGTTTATTTGAATCTGGTGAATCTGCTGCTGATCTACTTTCACCGCATTCATCAATTTTTACATTTTTTCCAAATTCGCTAACATTACTAGATACGATTTCATTTTGCGTACTGCTAATATCTAAATACAATTCTTTATCGATTTCATTGTTCAATACATTATTGTTGGCTTCTATTAAATTTATGGTTTGTTTGGAAATAATTCTCTGAAGTCAGTTTTCCCTCCCCATTCTTTATTTCCAGTTTTTTCAAACTGTAGCAATACTTCAGGTGCAACGTTGTTTTTAAATATGTTTCCCACGTTATTATGGCTTGGAAGATTTGTTTCATTGTTATAAATTGTGGAATTCAATTTAACACACTGAATTACTTTTTTATAATCAATATTGTTCGTATTAAATGGGAATATTCCTTTTCAACCTAATTCCGTTAATATTTTTTTTCATATTTGGACCCATAACAAAATAATTCAACATTGGTATATTTTCTTTGCGAATTTCATTAAAATCGTTATCCAATTTAAATTGCCGACAAATGTTCTGCCACTTTTTTTTCATTGGTCTAACACATCTAATGGTTGTAAAATGTGTTTAACATTAGGAAACAATAAAACCAAATGAATTCTTTCCGAAGAGCAATAGCTGAGCTCTTTTGACAGATGAGAGCGATATCCATCCATGAACATATATATAGGTAATTGTGATTTAACTTTAAAACATTCGGGCACGGTAGCAAGTCTTAGAGTGAGAGTTTCTATTGAAAGTATTTATGATTATTTTATAAGTGTTGAATGTTTCGTAAAGGATATATGTTCCCCTTTAAGTGGGCAGCATATTGATATAGCACGTAATAATTATAAACATCTTAAGGGTCTTATATTAGCCGATTATAATAATTCTAAAGAAAATTTATCAGTTGACATTTTAATAGGAGCAAATTATTATTGGAAGTTTATAGAAAATTCTAATATAAGGGGAGCTACAGGTCCCGTAGCGATTAAATCTAAATTAGGATATTTAATAAGCGGTCCCATGATGGTTAATAGGGATCAAATTGATAATTCAACTGTTTTAACTTTTCACGTTTTAAAGGTTGCGTCTGATTTTAATAGGGATCAAGTTTTAATTAAAAATGACTTAAATTTATAATGGGATGATTCCAAAATTAGTGAAAAGTGATAAGATTGTTTATGAAAACTTTCAGAAAAATATTAAGTTTAATGGTTTAATGTATGAAAATGAATTGCCTTTTAAAACAGATCATCCGGTGATAGGCGACAATTACAATTTATGCAAGTCTAGGTTTTTAGCATTAGAGAAAAAACTTGCAAGCGATAGAGATTTATTTGCATCTTACAATAATAATATTAAGGATCAATTATCTAAAGGCATTATTGAGAAAGTCTCTAATTTTGAATCAAATATTGGTGACGTTCACTATATACCTCACCGCCCTGTAATACGTGAAGATAAACTAACTTCAAAGGTGCGTATAGTTTTCGATGCAAGTGCTTGCACTTCTAGCCCTTCGTTAAATGAGTGTCTATTTTCAGGACCATCACTTACAGCTTCATTATATAGTATACTTTACCGTTTTCGTGCAAAGCGGATCGCTATAATTCCCGATATTGAGAAAGCTTTTTTAAACATCGCATTAGCTGAAAAGCATCGTGACTTTGTAAGATTTTTATGGTACAAAGACTTTTTTGATTTAGACAATAATGATTTCAAAAGTGCTGATTTAAGTGTTTATCGACTGTGTCGAGTTTTGTTTGGCGTGACCTCTTCTCATTTCTTATTATCTGCGACCTTAATTAATCACGCCAAACATTATGCTGCGAACGATTTTGAATTTAGCAAGAAATTAATTCAATCGTTACATGTAGATGATTTAAATGCAAGTTTCGATTCTGTTGCCGAAGGACTTTTATTTTATTATAAAGCGAAATCGTGCTTAAGAGAAGGAAATTTTTACCTTAGAAAATTCGAGTCAAATTCAATGGAGATTAATAGTTTAATCAAAGAGGACAATCCAACCTCAAGTGGCATCAATTTTATCTTCAATTTTATCCCATTTTAAACCAAAGTTCTTGGTTTAAAATGGGATAAAATTGAAGATAACTTTATTTTTTCTTTTCAGGATTTATTATATTTAGTGGACAAAAAACCTTCTAAAAGAAGTATTCTTAGATTCATTGCAAGTTTTTATGATCCTTTGGATTAGTGAATCCCTTTATTGTAAGATGTAAGATATTATTTTAATCGATTTGTAAGTTAAAGTTAGGTTAGAATTCACTTATAGAAGATGATATATTGATTGAATGAAATGATATTATTAATGATTTAGGTTCAGTACCTTTTATTTGTGTTCCAAGATGGTATAGTAAGTGTGTAGATAACATCCAAAACATTAAATTTGAGTTATATGGTTTTTGCGATGCGAGCCTAAAAGCGTATGGGTGTTGCATTTATTTAAGGAGTAGCGCTGAGGGAATTGCGAATTCTTGTCTAGTTACTTCTAAATCTAGAGTTTCTCCTTTGCTTAAAAATACTATTCCTAAGTTAGAATTAAGGGCAATGTTATTATTAGCTAATTTGTTTGTAGTTGTATACAAAGAATTATCTTGTGTTTTAAATATTTCTTGCATCAAGTTATTTTCTGATTCTATTATTTGTCTTAATTGGGTAAACAATGTAAATAAAAAATATGAAGCATTTGTTAAGAAACGCTTAGAAAAACTTTGTTCTTTGTATAATATTAATTTTTGGAGTTATGTTGAAAGTGAAAGAAATCCCGCAGATATTATATCTCGCGGATGTAGATTTAGTACTTTTCAAAATAACGACCTTTGGTTTAAAGGTCCAAGTTTTCTATTCAATGATTTTATTTCATGGCCTTGATTTGATTTAAGCAAGCAACGAGATTCTCTGTCTGAAGTCGCACACATTAGTTACCTCAGAACATTCTATAGTAAATTTAGATTTTAATGAATATTAGGACTTTTAAAACATACGATCGTCTTCTTTGGTTACAGCTTTAGTTTTATGTTTTGTTCGTATTATTAAAAAAGAATTCAATAATGATTTTTATACATTAACTACTTTTTGAACTAAATAATGCGGAATTGTTGTGGATTAAATTTATTCAGAAAAGCATATTTAGTTGTGAGTCTTACAACCAACTAAAAAGAGATTTAGGATTTTTTACTGCTGATGAATTAATTCGTTGTCAAGGTCGTCTTAGTAAAGCACCAATTCCTTTTGATTCTAAATTTCCTATATACTTACTTATTAAGAGTTACCTTTCAAATTTAATTATATTACATTATATTGCTAAACATGGTGGTGTTAAAGAAACATTAAATGAATTAAGATCTAAGTTTTGGTTGTCAAAAGCTCGTAATCTAATTAAGACTATAATTAGAAATTGTCACGTTTGCAGAAGATTTGACAGTAAACCCTATAAATATCCGAATTCTCCGCCTCTACCCTTATCGAGAGTTAGTGATAAATATGCATGTAAGTACGTTGGAGTAGATCTTTGTGGTCTAATTATGATTAAAAATATTTATGAATCTAATATGATGTATAAAGCGTTGACATTTGTCGCTACATGTTGTAGTACACGTTTTCTTTATTTAGATTTGGTGCCCGATTGTTCAGCGGAAGCTTGCATTTGTGGTCTTCGACGCTTTATTAGTCGCTTTGGCGCACCCTTACAATTTATAAGTGATAATGGTTCTAACTTCTCTGCGGAAGAAACTCAAAGCTTCACGAGTTCACGACCTATACAATGGTGTTTTAACGTTCCAGCACAGGGTGGCCACGCCTCCTAAAAAATCCTAAAATGTCCTAATATTTGAAAAACATCCTAAAAAGACTTAGTTTCTCCTAAAGTATAGATGATTTTCTCAAATACTCCTAAATTCTCCTAATTTGTTTTTCCTGAGTATAATGCATAAACTATTATCAGCCAATCGACAATAAAGTTAATGAAATGGTTCAGACTTGGAGTTAGTACTGTTGTATACTGAGAGAAATTAAGTTACTCAAATGTATATTCAATATTTTTGTTATATTTTAATAATTTAAAAATTTTATTCTATTAAAATTTAAGTTTTTTTCTTCTTATTTCTGTCTAAGTTCTAAACATCAAAATTGTTTTTATTTAAATTTTTTTTTAAGTTGACCTAAAATAATTTTTCCTTTCAGAATAGAAAATGTCAGTCAAATATAAAGCTATATTTTAAAAGTGATTAAAAGACAATAATTTAAAAAAAATTAATTTGGTTAAGTATTATGATATTATATTGGGTATGTTTGATGATTTTTTTGATGTCTTTCTTTTAACTACTCCTTTTGCCAAAAGTTTTTTTTAAATATGGTTTTGTAATACATAAAATTGTAAATCATAAAATTGAGAAAGCCACCAGCTGAATTCTAAATTTATAAAATAAATTATTCTGCATTGTTTAACAATATTTTTTGCAAATTATATTCTGAATTTTTTAAATATGACCTAGATGATTTCTGTATGTTTAAAGGTTTTATCTGTTGCAGATCTGGATACAAACACATTGAAAATACATGTTAATGAAAAAAATATGAATTTTTGAATGTTATATGTGCTTGAAGTTTATGTCTGTTGCAAATCTAGATACAAAACAATGAAAATAAATTTTAATGAATGAAAATATAAACGATGTATGCCTGTGATTGATAAAAGAAATACGAACGGTTATTGAGCCACCAGTTGTGACAAAGGTGTACACTGTGTACACTTAAGTTATATTTGTTTAATGGTATCAATTTAACATGGTAACATGGGTAATATGTAACATCATTTGTTTTGAAAAGTTTTTCCCAGTGAAAAATAAAACCGCGTCCCACATGGGTTCCGCGTGGGTTCCGTGTGGGATTGATGGGATTTACGTGGGACGGATTTTCCCATGTGGAATCCGTATGGAAATTTGTCACCTTAAACTCATGTGGGTTACATGTGGGAACCATATGGTATTTACACACATGGGAAATCCCACGTGGGTTTCATGTGGGATTTGCATGGGAATTAATTTGAAAGCTGGAAACTAAAAAAAAACTTTAAAAAAAAACTAAAAAAAAATTTTTTAAGTCGACATTACATTGCGTTTATATTGTGTTTATATTGTGTGAAAATATTTTATATTAATATAGAGAATGGCAAGCAAGTATGTAAGTACCACGAATAATGTTTATCTTTCTTTATAGAAATAAGATTAAGATTTGTGCAAATAGACGTATTATTAGGATAATATAATAGTTATTTGAATATAGATCTTGAGTATATTATCTGCAAACAATTAACTGATGAAAGTTCAAATGTTGTCAAAAACCAAGCATGCATGCATGGGACACTACAGTGTCCCACAAAGAAATGCAGGTTTGAAAGTCAAAGAATTCCCAATTTTCTTTGTTAAAAAAGAAAAAAATAGGGTGGTGGTGGTGGGGGAGATAAGTTTCTGTAACTTTTTTTATGCTCCAAAACTTTTAACTTTAAAATAGTATACTTTAAAATGCATATAGTTATACATATAACTACTGATATAGTTATACATATAACTCCTGATATAGTTATACATATAAATCCTGATATAGTTATACATATAACTCCTGATAGTTAACTATATGTATAACTAGTTATACATATAATTTTTTATAGAAACTTATTTTTTAAGGTTATGCTTGAACAAATTAGTACCAATTAATTCAAATTTAAGATTTAGTTAAATTTCAACTTAAAGTTCTTATTTATTCATTGTTTTTGTTAATTTTATATTTATTTGTTCAAATTTGTTAATTAGTACTATTTCTTACTACAGTAAGAATGTTTATCATTGCTCAATAGGTAGGTTCTCAGCATAACAATGCTTTTTTCTTACACTTTCTAAAGAGAAATATGGCAAATTGATTACTTATTTTACCTAAATCATAGGATCATCTATGCATAATGATGTCAGATGATGACCCGGTTTATTGAACACCTTCACCCTTTATCAAACTTAGTCAATTTTTTGCCATCTCCCATTGAAAATGATGTCAGTTTTTGTTATCATATTATGATGGTATATCTGAATTGTTAATATAATATAAAAAATGCATATACCATCAATTTTTTTCTGGTTCAATTATACATTTTTTCTCAACAGTACTAAAAGTAAAAAAAAAAACACAAATTGTTCTTTCAGATAAGCAAGCTAATTTCTGAATTTAAATTGTTTTTCCTATGATCCTCTACAGTTTTAAGCAACAAAAGCAAGAAGTTTTTAGACCACATTGTTGGTGTAAATACCTCTAAAACCTGCTCATAGCTAGCATAAATTGTTTTACTTTTTTTTAAATAAAATAATTTACTTTTTTTTTATAATTCAATTTTTTAATTGACATTATTTTGGTCTCAACATTCACTCCCCATTGTTAATTATTGTTAAACTCACACTGCCCCCTCTATCTACTGGCATCATTTATGGATGATCCCATAGCCTAAATACTATATATATATATATATATATATATATATATATATATATATATATATATATATATATATATATATATATATATATATATATATATATATAATTTTTACTTTATTTACAACACCATTTGATATACAACAAATTCTTACAAAGCTTACAATAATTCAGTAAAATTCAATCTGAATTATTGAAACGTAATAAAATTAACATCAATAGAAAAGTAAAGCTGTCATCATTTAAAATGTAAAGGGTGTTGTCAAAATATGTTGAAAGTAAAATTAAGTTACTAATAAAATCACGTTAAACAATAATATATATTCTTACGGTAGTAAGAATTAGTACTAGTTAACAAATTTGAACAAATAAATATAAAATAGTGAAAAAACAATGAACAAATAAGAACTTGAACTTGAACTAAATCTTGAATTTGAATTAATTG
Source organism: Hydra vulgaris (assembly GCF_038396675.1). Taxonomy (NCBI): domain Eukaryota; kingdom Metazoa; phylum Cnidaria; class Hydrozoa; order Anthoathecata; family Hydridae; genus Hydra; species Hydra vulgaris. Next base: position 82,088,836 of record NC_088931.1, read on the forward strand.
GGACTAATTTGTTCAAGCATAACCTTAAAAAGTAAGTTTATATAATAAATTTTATGTATAACTAGTTATACTTATAGTTAACTATCAGGAGTTATATGTATAACTGCATGCATTTTAAAGCATTTTATTTAATTTATATATTACTTTAGATCATTTTACTTTGAATACTGGACCCAGCAACTTTATTCCCAATTACACTGTGGTACTCCAGATTAAAAATTGAAAAGTTTCTGTAAATATCCTTGTTTTGTTCCTCAATTTACTTCGTAAGTCCCTTAAGTTTTATGAACCTTATTATATATAAAGTTAAAAGTTTTGGAGCCTAAAAAAAATTATGGATACCTCCCTATCTCCCCCCTATTTTAATATTTTTTTTTAATGAAGAAAATTTGACTTTCAAACCAGCATTTCTTTGAGGGACACTGCAGTGTCCCATGCATGCATGCGTGGTTTTTGACAACATTTGAACTTGCATCAGCCAATTGTTTGCAGATAATATACTCAAGAACTATATTCAAATATTATATGAACATGTTAGAGAATGTTCATATGATATTTGAACATCACAAACTTAATAATATTGTTGTGATATGTTATATAAATATTACCATAATAGATTATGATATGAAAACAAGATAGGATATAAAGGCAATGATCAAAGAATAAATTTACTTATAGAAATTTAGATGTTTGTTTATTAGTTTCAGAATATTATATTATGCGTGGCCGCGGCCTTCTATAATAGAGAGCTTACGATATGAGAACGGCAACAGCAACGAAGACTTCAAAGGTCTGGGACGAGCGGTTGTATCTTTATGTTGCCGTTTTGAAATAAAATAACTTACGACTTTCCGTTACAAAAAATCAACATTGTTTTACGGAAAATTTCTAAATTAAAAATGGCTCCTTTAAGAAATGTTAGAAATAACTTATTACTTGCATTAGAATCAAATATAATAGATAGCGAGGAATTCTTATTACTGTACAATTTAAATGTCTCTAAGAATCCTGATTTACCTTTTTGGAGTTATAGGCAGTTTTGTTTAGAAAGCATGTCCGACGACGAATGCAAAAGCGAATTTAGATTTTTAAGGAGTGATATATATCGTTTAGTCAACGTACTTCAACTACCTCAAGAGTTTGTATGTTATAACGGATTGAAAGTTACTGCAATAGAGGCACTGTGCATTTTTTTAAAACGGTTTTCATACCCTTGTAGATTGCTAGACATGATACCTCGTTTTGGACGACCTGTTCCACAGTTAAGCATGATTTCAAATCAAGTTATGAACTTTCTTTATGATCGCTGGATTCATTTACTTACAACATTTAATCAAAACTGGCTTTCTCCAAATAACCTTGAGATTTTTGCTGATGCTATCCATCGCAAAGGGGCTCCTCTCGCAAACTGCTGGGGATTTATAGATGGCACTGTTAGGCCAATAACTAGACCTGGAAAAAACCAAAGAATATTATACAATGGACATAAAAAGATACATAGTCTAAAATTTCAATCTGTTGTTGCTCCAAATGGACTTATAACTAACTTATTTGGACCAGTTGAAGGAAAAAAACATGACAGTGGTATGTTAGCGGATTCTAATTTATTAAACTTATTAGGACAACACTCATTTGATACTGCAGGTAACCCTTTATGTATTTATGGTGATCCTGCATATCCTCTTAGGGTGCATTTACAAACAGGATTTAAAGGTGGAGTGTTAACCCCACAACAGAAAATTTGGAACAAAAAAATGAGTGAAGTCAGAGTATCAGTTGAATGGTTGTTTGGAGATATTTTGAATTATTTTAAATTTTTAGATTTTAGAAAAAACTTAAAAATTGGTCTAAATGCTGTGGGGAAAATGTACATAGTTTGCGCTTTACTAAATAATGGTCGAAGTTGTTTATATGGTTCACAGACATCTAATTATTTTGATATTATTCCACCTACCCTTAAAGAATACTTTGTATAAAAATAAAACTACAATAATATACAAATAAATAACATTTATTTCCTGGAAAGTTGTTTTATTATTTCAACCATTGACGCTTGCTGCTGCGATTGTTGTTGCACCATTTCCTGCATCATTGTTTGTTGTTGTTGAAACAGCTTCAACATATCACAATGATTCTGAAGACTTTGCTTTTTTAATTCAAGCTCTTCCTTTTTAATAACCGCATCTCTTTCTCCTTTCTCTCGTAAGTATATAATAGTTTCTGAACCATTATTTCTTGTACGCTTGCATGCTTTTCCTTTGTTTCTTTCATTAGTTTCAGATAAAGTTTCCATACTACGCTTTCGCATTTCTGCAGCTTTACTGTGATCGTCAACTTCTTTTAATTTTTTGGCATCACTTTGCGATGTGTGTGCTTCATCTGCTTCTTTGAATCTATCGATTATATCTGCAACAGCTATATCAACCTCTGATTCTATGACATCAATTCCAGATGCCTTTTCTTCATCTCTGGTTTTTTTTTTTATGGTTTTCAATTAAAACATTTAAACGATCTCTTACAGCTCGTGACTTAACTTTAAAAAATGGTTGACTTGTAAAATTAAGAACACTCGCAATCTTTTCCCAACTTTTCCCTCTTTCTATGGACCCTTTTTTAAACTGGTATGGTTCATGTAACAAAATTTCACGAAGAAAAAACACATCATGATCCCCTGTCCATCTCTGAACTAAGAAACAAAAAACTTAGTAAACTTGAATTTTTTGGCAGCAAAATATATACAGTAACAAATAATAAAATGATAAGTTAACAGAATAAAAAACAATAAGAACACAATTATCAACAACCCATATGAACATTACATAATATAAGAACATGTGTATTTATATATATATATATATATATATATATATATATATATATATATATATATATATATATATATATATATATATATATATATATACACACATATATATATATATATATATATATATATATATATATATATATATATATATATATATATATATATATATATATATATATATATATATAATATATGTATAATATAATGTATATGTATATATATATATATATACATATATATATATATACATATATATATATATATATTTATATATATATATATCTTTATAAATTTTATGTATACTTCATAAATTCAATGCAGTAATTTTAAACTTACTTTGGTGCACTTTTTGAACAAGAACTGTTTTCATCCATTTTGGAACCGTTTTCAGACAACGCAAGTTTAAATGTTTGGACGTTGTGGAAAAAGTTTTAAAACGGCACACCAGGGAATCCCATCCAGGACGCATGCGTACGGATAAATATTTAACATAAATTGTCGTGGTTGCCGTTGCAGTTCTCGTATCGTAAGCTCTCTAATAACAGGCCTTGACATCGCGCAACAAATTTGTTAAACTGAAGGCCAATTCCTAATACTGCGTTTACATTTTCATCTTTTAACATTAGACGAAAGTTTGTGTTCGCGCTTTTTTAATAAATCTTTAAAATTTGATTGGTTTATAAGTTAGATAGCGCAAATTTAAGACGATAATGTTGTAAGTTTCAAGGCGTTAACATTGTAAGGTAATAATATTGTCAAACTAACGATTAGTTTTTTTAAATGCCTTAAAAATGCCTTTGAAATGCTGTGTATCTCTTTGCAAGTCGAACTATCTCAACTACAACAAAAATATCAATTTATACAACTACAACTACAATATCAATTACAACTACAACGAAGTTTATATGATTGTTTGTGTATTGACTACAAGTTGCCAAGTATAAGGACTTTAACACAATTGACTTCAAAAATAAGCTCAATGGAGGACCTAAGTTTCATAAATAGTATTTTTATGAATTTAAATCCATTAAAAAGAATTTCCATACTATTAATTGATGAGGTCTATGTCAAAGCTTCATTACTTTACCAAAGAGGTGCTTTGTTTGGTCAAGCATTAAACTACCCTGAAAAGTTAGCTAAAACAATTTTATCATTTATGATTAAATGTCTTTTTGGAGGTCCAGAATTTATATGTAGAGCTCAACCTGTTGCAAATCTTTCCTCTGAATTTCAGTTTGCTCAATGTCAACAAATTGTCTATACAATAAATAATATTGAAAATAGTAAGACACTAGTAATAATTACTGATGGTAACCCTGTAAATCAAAGATTTTTTGGAATGTTTAAAACAGTTGATAGTAACCATGGTTAACAACATCAGGTATATATTTATTGTATGATTATGTGCATCTACTAAAATCTATACGAAACAATTGGTTGACAAAAAAGACTGAGGAACTTCAATTTTTGAACAATAAAGAACTGGCTTTGGCTAAGTGGAGTGATTTAGAAACTATATATAAAACTGAGTGCAATAGTCTTTTTAAACTCTCTAAGCTTACAGCTAAATCAGTTTATCCAAAACCAATAGAGAGACAATCTGTAAAGTTTTGTTTGTTTGTTTTTTGCAAAGAAACAGTAGCTGCATTAAGAACGCATCCAGAGATTGAAAATAAAGCATTTGAAGGTACTGCTGTATTTATTGAAAAAATAATTTTTTTTCGAATGTTGTTAATGTCAAAGCACCTGGTGCTGGCATTCGGTTTAGAAATGAATTATGCGAAGAAATCCACTCAGTTGGTGATCAACAGTTGCAACTGCTACGAGATATTGCTGAACTGTCAAATTTTATGAAACCTACAGGTAAGCGTGTAAAACAGCTTGCGCTAGATACTAGCAATGCAATAGCGCATTCATGTTATGGCTTTATTGATCTTGTAGAAACTTTGTTGAGTAATGGAGCAAAGTATGTCTTATTAGGTTAGTTTTCAACAGATCCACTTGAAAAAGCTTTTTCTAAACTTTGACAGGGATCTGGAGGTACGTACTTTATAAACGCTAAATCTGTAATTGAAAAAATTAATATTCAACTTGCTAAATTGATATTACAACTTGACATTCCTGTTGATGGTATCAATGGTCATACTTGTGACATATGTTTTAGAGATATTTCTACTGATGAAAAAGAACTTCTGGATAATATACATGATCTTGAAAGCTCAGTTAATAAATCTACATTAGTGGCTATAGTTTACATAGCTGGCTATGTGCAAAAAAGCGAAATAAAAATTTATGATGATTCTACCAATTATTATTATAAATATGGAAGTTATCTGTATAGCCTAAACAGAGGCGGACTTGAAATTTCTTCTGATGCTATTTTCTAATGGTCAATATTTTGCTTTTTTTTTTTCAAGGTGCTACTGACCCTTAAAACAGAACATTTTGTGTTACTCAGTTTTAGTCCATTGCTGCTAAATATTAATTTAAAATCACAAAAAAACAATGCAGAGTATATTCTATTATTCTGCTAAAGAATTACTCACTAATTACCACTTCCAAAATACTAAAGCTATCATAATTTATGTGAAAATTAGTTTTGTAATTAATTATGCTATTTACTTGTTATGTTTTTTATTTTCTCATTAGCCTATATGTCTTTCAATATGTTTGGATTTGTAAATATTTACCCTGTTGAGATATATTGATAAAACTTTTTTTTTGCTTGAATCAACTTTTGTTGGTGCTTTTTTTTGTTGGTGATTTTTATTGTTACCATTTTTAGCAAAAAAAATTAAAAATACAGTTATCTTTTTAATATATAGATATATACTTTGTTATGGTTCTGCTTGTTATTGATACTATTTAATATTACATAAATATTCTTAATGAAATTTGAAATACGAAAAATATGATTATCTTTTAACAACTTTTTGGTTTTCTTTTTATATTTCCGTCTTTACTAGAGACTATTATTAGAAAACATAGACTGCCATTACACCCTACCTAATATAAAAATATATCAATATAAGTAAAAGTGAAAGTTTAATCGGCCTTCAGTTTGTACGACATTTTGCGCGATGTCAAGGCCTGTTATTATAGAAGGCCGTGTGTGTGACGAAAAAGTAAAGGTACTTTTGCATCCAGTGGCTATTGCACCCAACGTCTACATCATTGAAAAAGTAGGTTTTTACATTTTTGTTTTTGTTTTTTTGTTTGACTACTTATCCTAATTGATCACTTTTTTTCAGGATTCTCCTCATGGGTTCAAGCTCATTACGCATAATATGTGTTCAATTACCCATAATACGTTAGTCATTGTAAGTAATAAATTAGGAAATAATTATTTGTGAAATATTGTAGTCATTAATGACTTCAACCTGGCTGATAATATATATATATATATATATATATATATATATATATATATATATATATATATATATATATATATATATATATATATATATATATATATATACATATATATATATATATATATATATATATATATATATATATATATATATATATATTTGTATTTATATTTTTTTTTTAGAAAATGTTTGAAGAAAGTTAGAAGATACTAAAAACCTTGGTATTATGCAAGCCGAAGCGATTTAATTAATTCAATCGACAAAAAACGGCGTGTAAATCGCAAAAGAAAAAATAATTTTTTTAATATTCATTTTGGATGTATTGATTAATAGCATTTATTTTAAAATAAATTCATTTTGCAACACGTTTTTTAATTTTATAAAATTTTGTCTTAATAGTTTATGGTAAATCCCACATAGGTTATAGGTGAAAAACATCACATGTAAAAGATCAAAAATGCTACACATTTTGAATACCAAATGGGATAAAGTAGCAAATACCAGATTAAGTTAAACCTCTCTAAAAGCTTCGATGATTAATTTTAAATTACTATTTAAGTAATTTTTAAATTAAAAGAATTTTAAAAACTATCATAGAAGCATTCGAACTTTCATTTGTCTAGTATTGACTACTTTTATACCATCTGGATTAAAATATGTGGCATTTAAGATCTATAACATGTAGTATTTTCCACCTATATCCCATATAGGATTTACCACATAAAACCCATGTGGGATTTGCCATATGAAACCCACATGGGACAAAATAATAATCCCCATATGGGTTACATATGGTAAAAACCCACGCGTATCCCATATGGGATTTACCATATGGAATCCATGTGGGATTTACCATATGAAACCCACATGGGACAAAATAATAATCCCCACATGGGTTACATATGGAAAAAATCCACGCGTATCCCATGTGCGCTTTTTCACTGGGTTATGACATGCTTTTGCTATTCACAAAATTTAGTTTTTTCACACATTCATTTTATTTATTTATCTATGTATAAATAAATTTAATATAACGAAAAAATGTTATTACGTTTTTTTTTATCTGTTTATTATAAAAAATATTGTGTTCTGTTTTATTTTTCTAACTTTTCATTGCCATAATGTGCCTAAAATGTTTAATACAGGGTAATATGTGGTAAAGTCGTTTTGAAAGTAAAATTTTTACTTTCAAAGGTAAGTTATGTAAAAGATTACATCAAAAAGTAATTTACCTTTAGATGTACTTTCATATGAAAATTAAATAATATATGCTACTAGTTGTAAATTAAATTTACAAATAAAATTTTTTTTAGTTTTTTTAAATTGGGATTTTTTATTTTAAAAGTAATAAAATTTTTTTATTAAAAATAAATTATATAAAATAAAATTTAAATTACATAACCTTACATTTTATATAATTTGTAAGTTTTTATATTTTCAAAGGATTCTTTTTTTATTCTAATTTCTAGCTCTACTTTTTTCTTATTTCTGTCAGTGGCAATTCTGGGAATTGAAACTATTTTAATTCATATTTTTATTTTATTAAGTTAACCTTAATATTTTTGTATTTATAGAATAGAAAATGTCAGTCAAATATAAAACTAAACTCCACGATCATTGGTTAAATGAAAATAATTATAAACAATGGGTACAAAAATGTCCCAGCAATTTGTATTCGGTTAAATGTAAGGTATATTTGAAAGTTATATCTGTTGCAGGTCTGGGTACAAAAGCTTTGGAAAAACATGCTAATGGTAACAAACATAAACAACGTATGCCTGTCTGTGATAAATATGCATTAAAAACTGTTGTAGAACCACCAGCTAGCCCAAAAGTGGCACTATGTCCACAGCAAACTTCTATTGTATTTGTTGCTGAGTCACAGTTAGCATAGAAATTAGAGATAATGTGGGCAGTTGATGTTGTGTTTTCAAAACATTCTTTTAGATCAAGTGCAAACAAATCTGAATTATTTACTGCAATGTTTAGTGATAGTCAAATAGCTAAACAATTTTCTTGTGGGAAAACAAAGTGCACTTATCTGGTGTGCTTTGGAATTGCACCATATTTTAAGGAAATTTTGTGTAAGGCATTATCAGTGTTTGATCAGTTTGTTTGCCAATTTGATGAATCTTACAACCAAGTTGTCAAGAAGAGTCAGATGGATTTGCATGTTAAATATTGGGACTCCTCATTAGAGATGGTAAAAACAAGGTATTTCAATTCTTGGGAAAAGCTGCTGCTGTTGACATTATGATAAATTTCCGTAAATGTATTAGTGGTTTAGAAGAAGATAAAATGTTCCAGGTTTCCATGGATGGTCCAAATGTTAACATGTCTTTCCTCTCTAATTTGAATGCAAAGAGAAGTGAATGTGAACTCAATCAGTTAGTATCAAATGGATCATGCGGCCTTTACACAATGCACTGCTCATTCAAGAATGGTGCAAATACTTCAGGATGGAAATTGAACAAATTGCTGTCTTCATTGTATAAGATATTCCATGAGAGCCCTTCCCATCATGCTGTTTTGGAAAATCTTACTCAAGCTCAGTCTTCAGACAATGCTCTACAGTTCTGTTGCCATCGTTGGATTGAAAATGAGAAAGTAGCAAAGAGAGCGATGGAAATATGGCCCAAGATTATTGTGATTATTGACTTTTAAAAAAATTTACCGAAAAGCAAGCAGCCTGGTCAATGTAAGCCTGGGCAAAATACTAGTTATGAATACCTTTCTTCATGCTATAAAGATGTGTTAGTCTCAATAAAGTTACAATTTTTTAAGGAAACTGCATAATTGTTAAATTCTTTCTTGTTAGTTTTCAAACCGACAATCCTATGACACCTTTTCTTGTGGAAACACTTGAGGATTTACTGAGGCTAATTTTGTCAAAAAAGAAGTTTTGTCTGAAGCATCTACAACTTTTAAATTATTAAAAGTTGATATCAGTGATTTTCAAACCGACAATCCTATGACACCTTTTCTTGTGGAAACACTTGAGGATTTACTGAGGCTAATTTTGTCAAAAAAGAAGTTTTGTCTGAAGCATCTACAACTTTTAAATTATTAAAAGTTGATATCAGTGATGTCAAAAATCAAGTGTTGGTTGCAAATATTGATCTTGGGTTTGGAATAAAATATGAGTTGCAGCAACTAAAATCTAGAAAAAATGTTACTGATGCATAAATATATAATTTTAAAACAAAGTTCAACAGTTTTTAGTTACAATGTGCAAATATATGGTTGGAAAAAGTGCGCTATATTCATGTTTTGCCAAATACTTATTATGTTTATCACTTTTGTACATGGTGAAATCTCATGAGATGTGTGAACTTTAGTTTGACAAGTTGTTGTTGAAATTAATTGCTTATAAAAAGGTATCACCTTTAGCTGCTGATCAATCCAAATTGCAGTATTCACGATTTTTAACTACTGTTGTGAAAGTGAACAAGGAGAAATTTCTTGGGTTCAAAAAAGAAAGTGATAGATTGGATTCTTTTTTGGTTCAATATACAGATGCTTCAAGATTCAAAGACTTGATGAAAATTAACCAATTGTTACTAAAATTTTCTCATGGTCAAGCACAAGTAGAGCGTGGATAAACGACTTCTAGATAATAATAAAGAGAGTTGCCTCTGAAAAGCAGGACTTTAAAAAATTACAGCAGCAAAAAAAGTACTTATTGACCAGAAGGCTGAGATTTAGATTTGGATGTTTAACTTTTTCAATTGTTTTGTTTTTCTGATTTGATTATTTCTTTATATATATAAAATATAGTATAAGTATAAAGTATAATATAAAGTTTAGTTTTTGAAATTGGCTGTGTATTTTAATGATTTGTGATTATTTATTTTCTGTTACTTAGTCATTAAGTAATCTATTTAGTGCAATGTTAAGTTTGATAAATTTATAATGCAAGTATGAAATCGATTTGTTTCAAGTTAAGATTTTTGTATGTGTAGAGATGTTAGATTATTTTAAATAACAGTGTTTGGGCCCTAATTTTATCTTAATTATCTTAGCTAGGCTCTCTTACAGTTTTGAAATAAAATGAAAATTTTTTAGTGCCATTTTATTTTTGAAATCCTCCTAAAATCTCCTAAGATTTTTATCCTTTTTTTTTTCAAATTTCTCGATAAATCTCCTTAAAAACCTTTAAAAATCTTCTAAATTATCCTATTTTTTTTCAGACAAAAAAAGTGTGGCCACCCTGCAGCAGCTCCTTGGTGGAGAGGGATATTCGAAAGAATGATCCGAACCACCAAGAGAGTGATTAAAAAAGTGCTTGAAACATCAAGAGTAACTTACGAAGTAATGACTACAATTCTGGCTGAAATTGTTGTTACTATCAATAACCGGCCGATTACATTTCTTTACGATGTGCCTGGTGACGAACCACTAACCCCAAATCATCTCGTGTTTGGGAGGAAATTACCTTTAGAATCTTAGTAACCAGTAACCTTTTACCTACAGACCAAGGCAATGATAAGCAAAAATATTTACACCAAAAAGCAATTTTGGATTTTTATTGGCATATCTGGAAAGGAGAATATTTAACAAGTTTACGAGAATTGCATAAAAGCGTGACACATCGAAGTTGGGGATTTCAAATAAAAGTCGGCGATGTTGTGATAATCGACGATCCAAAGGTTCCACGTTCAGTGTGGAAAATGGGCGTTATACAAAGGTTGCGATATTCAAATGGTCAAGTACGTGCTGCCGAAATACGTGTCATCTCTGGCGATAGATCTGTTATTATTAAAAGAACAGCAAATAAACTTTATCTGTTAGAAAGACATTACGATATTGAAGAACAATCAACTCAAGTAACATTTGTGAGAGAAAAGAACATTGAAATTTTAAATAACAATTTAAAAGTGCCGGCCGCAGTGTTGCGTTAGTTTGCTAACGCAGCAGCCAGTTGGTTTCTTGTTTTTATATATATAAGAGAGAGCGCTCCTTTCTCGCTCTCTTGCGTTTATATTACTACATGTGACTTGGCGTAGTCACTTGGCATGATCCAAGGTTTTATTGAAAATAACGAGTCTTATCTTTAAGAAATATATTGTAAAGTAATCTTATCTACGTGATTTATTACTAGAGTCCCTTCTAAATTCTTTAGGTTTTAAATTTGAACATAAAACTAAGAAGGTTTGATGATATATTTTGAGATTATTCATAATAAGTAAAAGAGGCTTTGAGCGATAAAAACAATTTTTAAAATTTATATATTAATAATATCTATGTATAGCACGTCTTATAAATTTAAAAAATTGTTTCTTGGGGACGAAGAAATAGTTCGACTTAACAAAGTTCGAATTATTCGAGGATCGATTTAACCAGAGATTTTTATTAGTAATTAATTAGACGATTTCAAGAGATCGAAGAAAACAGATTGAGATAATAAATGTTCGAGTTAACAAGATTCGAGGTCAAGATTCAAGGTCGAGATAACAAATATTTAAGTGAAACGGTATTTTGACTTACCTGGAATCAACTGTAATTGCGCTCATATAATATAATTGCGGCATATTACGGAATGCTAACTTAAGCTTTATTTTCGGAACCGTTGAAATCTCAAGTTCTTGAATGGTATGTTTAAATGAAGACTTTCTCGGTACGGGAATTATTTCAACTATTGCAACTTATTTTAACATTTAGATAGGAATAATAGAACACAACTCTTTGGCTTATAAAATATCTAGTAAAATATCCTAATAGAATATCTTTGGTTCTTTAATCTATAATCACGTCTAAATTAAAGAAGTCTTTTAATTTTATTTAAAACAATTGGAAGCAAAATGGCTGAGCTAAGTCCTAAAGAAGTTCAAAAAAGAGACTTTATAAAAGTCTTAAATTTTGTATTTACAAAATAAAATCTCTAAGACATTTTTTTTAAATACAAGCAGAAGTTGTATTAAATGAAAATAAATTGACATTTATTTTATTTCATTTAAAATGTCAAATAATAAGACTTTTCAAAAAATTTCGATTTTATTTCTATTAATTCGCCTTATATGTTGAGAAGAGATTAGTTTTAATTTATTATATCCAGTAATTTGACTTTACATTTGCCACTTGCACTTGAAATTATTTTTATAGTTCTCTAGTAAATCATAGTATATTAGTTTTTAAGACATATTTTTATTTGAATCGTTTATTTTAATTTTTAAAATTTTATTACTAAGGTTAGGTTTTTTGAAGTATTTTATATAAAATATTTGTTTCATTTTTAGGAATTTCTTAAGATGTGTATTGACCCATGTAGGAATTTCTTAAGATGTGTATTGACCCACAAAATGCGGTAGTGGTGTAGTGGTAAAGCGCTCGCTTTATAAGCGAGAGGTTCCGAGTTCAATTCCCACCACGTCCCTGGTAGTACCGCGCTCAACTTGTTTCTCCGCGCAGCGGCCTTGTTCGTCAAGGTTCGTGTTTCGGAGCATAGAGTTGAGAGAGGGTCATAACCACTAATAAGTTGCCTCCTTGTCTGTAGTGGCTTTCTTGGTCTTGAGAAGGTGAATAACAAAATTAAAAAAAAAAAAAATGTTGAATTTGATTGTCTATATGTTACTTTTATTGGCTTTGATAAATTCATGTTTCCAAAATTTTACAATTTTATTGAAAGTTTTGCAAAAATGCGTCGTAATCAGTTATCATAAAAAAATCTAGTTTTTGATATTTCGGCTTCTTTCATGGTAGGCAATATGCTGTAGAATGATAATATAAAAAGTTGATTGCCAAATTATTTTTGATTTTTCTAATATGTTTATTTAAAAAAAAAAAGTTTTTTGGCAACAACTTTTACTTAAACAGGTTTTTATACAAATTATACTTTAAGACATTTTGAGGTTAAAACAACAAAAAATCACGGGTAACTTTAAGACCTTAGGAATCGTCCATAAATTACTCAATGTAAAATGTATCTTAAAAACAAAAGGAAAAGTCTCTTTTACGCGGCGGTTTTTATTAAACTTAATCGGCTATTTTGATATTCTTATTTAAATTAAGACTCAACGAAGGAAAACTTTTGATCTGTTTTTGTTTTGTTTATTGTGAAAGTTTGCGTTACGTAATTTATGAACGATCCATTAGGGATCGTCCATAAAGTACGTACGCTCGGAGGGGAAGAAGGGGTCTGCAAATGGCGTATATGAGATGGGAGGGCAGTGGGTCAATTATAAAAAAAAAGGAGACACTAAACTAAAAAAATACCATAAAATGTTAGATAAATAGTTAAAAAGTTAACTATTTAGATTTAGTTTGGCACAAGTCTCAGAAGTTACGTAGCTTAGTTGCGAACAACTATCAAATAAAATTCGGCATGTAGCAAATCTGGAATGATCTTGATTTTTAACAGTAGCTATTGCTGTTTGTAACAATTCAGTAGGTTGAAGAACAGATTTAGAAGCAGAAAGAAAAGATGTACTCGCTACTGAAGTCAACTCGCCGTCTTTGTTATTATTATGTTTATCTCTATTGTCACTGTCACAAATAGATACATGATGAAATCGATTGCATTTAAAACATTTAAATTTTGATGAACACTTATTGCTATAATGTTTATTACTAAGACAACGAAAGCAACACTTTTTTTCACTTCTTTCTCTTTTTCTTTCGCCGTAATGTTAGTTACTAATTTACACTGATGCGATTTGTAGTTATCATCGCAAAATAAACACACAGGTGAATAAGAATCATTTCTTTTATAATTATAAGTTTTTTTATCGTATTTTCTATTTGGATTATCACTCAAATGAAACGTACTGGCAGTGAAAGGTAAAGTATTTGCGTTAGAAGAATTTATGTGTTCTCGCGCTCTTAACTCAGATTTTAAAATATCGAACACATCTTTAATCTCCCAGGTTCCATCTTCATCTAATTTACGACTAATAATTAAATTGAGCTCCTCTGGAAGCTTTTTAAGTATTATTGGGACAAGTAAAGACCCATACATCGAAGAATTAATACCAATATTTTCTAGACTACGTATCTGAATTTCCACAGTATCTAGAAGATTTCGCAAAGAACTTACATTTTTAATATCGTTAATGCGTTCAAGCTTTAATAATTTTTTCATATAAAAAGAAACTGTCAATTGTTTATTCGAAAATCTTTGTTTTAAAATATTTAAAGCTATAATGTAATTATCGTTAGAAAACGACAGACCATTAATAGCTGAATATGCTTGACCTTAAACCAAGTTCCTTAAATAAGTCATTTTTTGAATATTACTTAGGTCATCGTTTTTATTTATCGCACAGTCAAAATTTTCCCAAAAGGGTTGCCAATTTTCCCAATTGCCGTCAAATGCTTCAATTTTTATTGTTGGAAGCTTAATCATTTTATTACTTTTAAATGTTACTGTAGAACTCGCATCGTCGTTAGATTTAATAGAAAATTTATTTAAAATTGCTTATTTTTGAATTCTCTCTTTTAAAACTTAATGTAAAGTCAATAGCTAAATCATCGTTAGTTTGTAACTCATCCGCGTCATCAATTAAAATTGAAATTTCATCATCCAAATTCTTAATACTCTCAAATCTATTATTCGCCGTTTCTCTTAGATTAATAAGTTCTGATAAATTTTCGTTACGGTTAACGTCTTCCATTAAATCGTTGGCCTGATCGAATATTTTTTTAATAGAATTGACATTCATAGTTCGCACTCTTCTTTTTGTTGTTAGTACAGACATTTCACAAATCTTACGTCAAATTTAAAGGAGAATTTCTAACTTAAAAGTATTTATTACACAATAAAGGAAAGGCAATTAATTTTAGAACGTTTTAGTTAAATAGAACGTTTTAAAGTTTAAATTTTCACGGATTTTCAAATTTTTAATAGCGTACAATAATTTGTTTAAAAGTTTAAAATTTATCAGTAAACAACGAACACAGAGCAATAAAATAAAATTCAAAATGGCAGAAAGTATTTTGAACAACTGAATTTAATCTTAAAAAGTTTCGCAAAAGGATATCGCAAATCTTGTCTAATTTAACCTTAATATAATTTAATCTAATTTTCCTATACATACGATATGTCAACTTAAATATAGTCTAAAATCACTAATCATAAATTTAAATCTCAGATAATAAAATCACTTAGCTGGTAACTTGGTCTTTAAACGTAATTCTTTAAATCGTATTCTCAGCGAACATCATCTATTTCACCTAAATTAATATATAATAATCTGTAGTAGTCTTATCATAAATCTCAAAAAAAATCAACTATCAAAATAATTGATAAAAATTAAAAACAACTTAGCTAGTTAAATCTTCGATTATCTTTTAAATCGTGGGCTCCATAAAGAGTTTAGAAGGGACTCTAGTAATAAATCACGAAGATAAGATTACTTTACAATATACTTCTTGAAAATACGACTCGTTATTTACAATAAAACCTTGGTTCACGCCAAGTGAATACGCCAAGTCACACGTATTAATATAAACGCAAGTGAGCGAGAAAGGAGCGCTTTCTCTTATATATATAAAAACAAGAAATCAACTGGCTGCTGCTTTATATAGTCCTAAAAAAAGTAAAGTTTCTTTAAGAAATGATGGCTTTATTCGACAACCGATTTTCAAAACAAAACCTGTGTTTCATTTTGTGAGGCTATTTTATAATCAAAGTTTTTTTAAAAAAAAAAAACTTTGATTATAAACTCGTAGGAAAAAAAACTTTTTTCTTATGAGTTTTAATTATGATTAGTTCAAAAGAAAACTTAAAAAAGTAATTTTAATTGATAAAATACTTATTTACATTTATATTATATTCAGTTTGTTTTATGTTTTTAATATTATTTAGCTTATTATTTAGTATAAATTTGAAACTTATGTAAGATATTTAATTTAAATACGATTATTTAAATATTTTTCAAGTTGTGTTGTCATTGAATATATACATATACTACTATTTTTTCCGTCTTTATATACGACATGTTTTTAGCGGTCTTTATAACAAGACCAAGTGGAGTTTTTTAAGTGTCTGAGTTTCTTTTCTTTTTTATAAAGTAGACTTATATTATTAAATATTTTTTTTTTTCAATTTCTACTATTGCCATACAAACTTATATGCTCTTGTAAAAAGAATTAATATTATAAAAAATTGCGCCTAATAAATGTAATTTGTTTTATTTGACGTCAATACATACATGCAAATTATATATATATATATATATATATATATATATATATATATATATATATATATATATATATATATATATATATATATTATATATATATATATATATATATATATATATATATATATATATATATATATATATATATATATATATATATATATATATATATATATATATATGTAAAGATATCCCTTTCAAACTTCAAATTCAAATTTTAAAATCTAATTTGGAATAATAAATGACATTTACATCTTTTGATAAAGGGTTTTATGCCAATAGGTGATATTCATCTATTAAGTGTATGACCCCAGGCGTCATGAAAGCTCTCGGCGGGGCTGAAGTTAAGGCTTGTGATAGCTTCTTTACTCATACTAGTTAAGGAGCTCTTTAAGAAATTACCGTCAGTGGGTTATTAGTTTAAACAATCAAGATATATCCGTAAAAATATCTGTAAAGGAAAAACACCAAAGTTTAGAGTGAAAAAACGTCCAGCAACTGCAGTCCGCAGTAAAATTGTTTTGCTTGGGCTAGCAATCTTTTAAAGTTTATTTAAAGTTTAATATGTCCATTGAGATTTTATGTAATATAATTTAATATAATTTGGCTGTATTACGGAATCTCAACTTTTATTTTGATTTTCAGACTGTTGAAATCTCAAGTTCTTGAATGGTATTTTTAAGAAAAGAGTTTGCGAGATTCTGGAATTATTTTAATTATTATAAAGATGACAATAGAATATTTCTCAAGGAAACAGAAGAAAAAGAGCTACAACTACAAGCATATATAGTAGGGTGCTTCTAAAAACAACTTTTTTTCAAAATGTCTGCTGGTACCCCTTTAATGTGTTCTATATAACAACATAATCTGGATTTAAAAAAGTTTTGG
This sequence comes from Hydra vulgaris, assembly GCF_038396675.1. Lineage (NCBI taxonomy): Eukaryota > Metazoa > Cnidaria > Hydrozoa > Anthoathecata > Hydridae > Hydra > Hydra vulgaris. The sequence continues at coordinate 82,106,070 of NC_088931.1, forward strand.
ATAAAAATTTTTTTTGTTAAATTCTCTATTTTTCGTTTTTAGTTAAAAAAACGTCACTTTCTGTTTACTAAAATCTAAAATAATAATTGAATTATAAAATGATTCATATTTTTGAAATTTTTATATAATTTAGCTTTATACAAGACTCAATATGACCTAGTTTTGAAAATACATACTTTTTTTTTGATAATATTAGGGACCAATTTAATGTTCGAGGGCCCGTAGCAACCCCTCAAAATATTAGTTATTGAAAAATTTTTCAAATCCAGTATTATATTGTTATATAGAACATATTCAAGGGGTTTTTTAGGAAAGTTATTGACCTAAACTCTTTGTATAAGTTTTAGCTTTTTTGATCTATAATCATCTCCAAATTAAGGACACTTTTAAATTTTTTTTAAAACAATTTGAAGCAAACCGACTGACCAAAACCCTTAAGAAGTTCAAAAATAGACTTTTTTTATTATAAATGTATATTCTGTGTAAAGTATTAAATACTGTATAATCAAAAATATAATCTCTAAATTATTTTTAAATATAAGCAGAAGGAGTTGTATTAAACAAAAATAAAGTTACATTTATTTCAATTTATTTAAAACCTTAGTTGTAGATTGTCAAAGATGAGATTTTTGAGGAAAATTTCGATATAAATTTTACTAATTCACTTTAACTACTTTGTGAATGAAGCCAAAACTCTTCTGAATTTTTGTTTTCAAATCTTGCATGAGTTTAAAAGTTTCAGTTTTTCTATTTATAAAGTTGAAAATAATAATATGAAAATAACAATGAAAATGTACTACATTACCGTCACCGATAGTTTGTGTTTAAGTTAAATAACCTTCAAAAGATGCGGACGTTTTCACCGTAAGTTTTTCTAATTTGCCCATTTATTGCAATAGTTATAACCACCCTAATATCTAACACACCTGGTTGATAAAAAAATAACATCGCATTTATTTTTCTCAATTTTTAGAGAAAGTTCTAGAATTTTGTTGCTGTTTAAAGAGCTTAGATTAGACTAGCAGCTTAAGAATTTTATGGGAGATAAAGTTTATAAAGATAAAGTTTGATAGTTTAAGGTCTAACAGTACTTTTTTTTTAATGCCACTTGTGATGAACCAACGGATTTAGGCTTTCATGTTTCTCAGTTATATTTTTGACTTGCAGGAAAAAAGTAAAAGATGTTTTTCTACAGGCAAATTTCTACTTGTCCATTTAACTACAAAAACATGGACAAGAGCATCGCAATAGAAGCTTTATTAATTTAATTTAACCAACAAATTAAAAAAAAAAAGATAGTACCCGATGATGTATAATGATAAACAGTAAGCCTGTTTAAAAAAATATGCAACAAATAAGTTGAACAATGGATTCTCTTCAAGACTTTTTCAATTATTGACCTATTATGCGGCAGTGGTTTAGTGGTAGAGCGCTTGCTTCATAAGCGAGAGATTCCGAGTTCGATTCCCAACACGTCCCTGGTAGTACCGCGCTCAACTTGTTTCTCCGCGCAGCGGCCTTGTTCATCAAGGTTCGTGTTTCGGATTTATAGAGTTGAGAAAGGGTTATAACCACAAGTAGCCTCCTCATCTGTAGTGGCCTTCTCAGCCTTGGGGAGGTGAATTACAATTAAAAAATCATATTCGTCTAGTTTTTTTCCTCAAACATTAGTTCTTCGGAATTCGCTTCCTTTATCTTGTTTTCCTGATTCATATAATTTGCAATTTAAGTCGTCTGTCAATTGTTATCTTACTCTATAAACATCATCTTTTTTCTTCCATTAACTTCCAACTCTAATAGTGGTTGCTTGCAGCCTTGTTAGAAGAGAAGATGTAAAAAAAAAGAATTGTCATTGTGTTAATTGTGAAACTTTGCTTAATACATATCATGCTATTTTTCACTCTCATCTCAGATATGCTTGCCAAGTTTGGGGATAATCTAAGCAGCTTGTGAGACTAACTCATCTCCAAATAAAGCTCTAAAATTAATTTATTACAAAAATACTAACATGAACTGTAGCATACTCTATATTTTATCTAAAGTTTCTAAATTGCGTGACCTTATTCAGCTATCAAATTGCCTATTTGTTTGGAATCAAAATCATAATAACCTACCTCTTACATTTACCAACTTTTTTAACTATAGGGAAGATTGTAACTATATTCTACAACCTGCTTGCAACTTTAAGTTATTTTTTACCTAAATATAACTTTAATCTAAATATAACAGTAACTTTAAGGTATCTTTACCTAAATATCGAACCTATTATAACGGTTATGAACCCATACAACATAAAAGCATTCAAACATGAAACAATATCCCTTCCCGACTAAAATCTCTTAAGCCAATCTCAAAATTTAAAACTGCTCTCTTTATTTATATTTTAGAAAAATACTGTTTTTAAATCTTACACCTTTCTACAGCTTATTATTTATAACCCTAACTCTGAGCTTCTATCTATCTAATATTTTTTTCTCTTTACTGCTGTGTACTAATTTAACTTTTGTTAAATTTATTATTTTAATCTTTCTTAAACTGATATATTTTGATTACTATTATTGTTGTTATTAATAAATTTTTATCAAATTAAATATTATTCTTACTGTTATTATTATTGCTATGATTATTTTTATTTTATTGTTTTTTTTTTTAATTATTATTGTCGTCGTTATTATTGTTATTATTATTGTCGTTGTTAATTTTATTTTTATTATGACTATTATTATAGTATATACTTCTATTAATATTATTATAGTACTTATAATATACCTATACTTCTTATAATCTACTTATGCTTCTTATAATCTCTACTATAAATTTTAATTGCTCTTATCACTGCTACTATTTTTATTAGTTCTACTTGTATTATAATTACTATTTGTATCTCCATTTTATTATTATTGAATTTGAAAATTCAAAAAAATTATAAAAAATTTACTTTTTTACAATTATTCATACAGGCATATAGCAACTTATTATCAGGATACTTAATAATAATCTAGAATTTTTTTTTTGTCTAGTTAATAAGGTGCTCCACAAAGATGTTGTCATAGAGAACTGTTGAAGTGTATCTTATTTTGCATTTATTTCAGTTTTGGCTTCTTTCACATATATAATTTTTTTTTGACACGTAAGCTTGTTAATTTGCATCCAAATCAGGGACGTGGTGACCCAGTACGAGGATACGAGGACTTGTACTGGGCCCTGATTCTGGCTCAGGAAACTGGGCACTGGGCCACCAAAAAGAAACTGGGCCCCCAATCCTCAAAGAGAAAAAAATTATTTTAGTTCTATAAATTTCTATCAGGGCATTTTTTACAACATTTTATTTAACTTGCTTTCACAAGGGGCTGAAACAGAAGAAGGTAGAGGCAGACGTATTGCTAAACGAAAACAATACCGACAACAAGCGTTGTAGTGAAAAACGTTTAAACGATGTCTCCTCTTTATCTAATGAAATTAACCATTCCATCAACAAAAAAAGAGAACATGGTTATTGAAAAGTTCAAAACAATAAATATATGTTTGATAAATAAAATTGTGTGCCTAATGAATTTTTTTTATTACTTTCATTCACTACTACTCAATATGTTCCAGTCTACTCCCTCTCGGTCCATGGAATTTATAAATAGTACTACTATTTATAAATTCCATGGACCAATAGTAGTTATAACTCAAACGAAAGAAAACAACGCTCTGGTTTCTATCATAGGATATATTTTTAATTTTATATTTATTTATGTTTCAAGTGAAACGAAGGAAAAAAATAGAATGAGGGAACATGGAAATACAAAAATGGTGCTGAATAAAAAGCTCAAAAACGACAACATGAATTGAAAGCAGCTGGTAATGATCCAAAGTAATTAAAGTTAACGGCAGGTCTCGCGGCAATTCAAGTGCCATAAATACAGAGAAAAGCTTGGACATGCTTTACAGCAGCAGAGAATGTAGAATTAACATCAACATCCATTGTGAATATCACAAGTTGGCCTATTATTGAAACAGAGCCAATAACAGAGATTTTTGAACAACCATCTGTACAAGAAACAAACAATAACCAAGATGTCATAATTGCGGCAGATAAAGGAGCAGAACTACAATATTCAGAAACATTCAGAAACTGAAAAATTACTGAAACTGAGAGGGTGACTGTAGAAATGGGTAATTATGAAGTCATTTAACTGCAGCGGCGGACCTGACTCAAGCAGAAAAGCTTATTCAGAAGCAACCAGGCAACATTGTAAATATCAATGAAAATGATTTAGCTAAATTTTTTGGATTGTTTGCTTATGCTTTGGATCACGATGGATTTGATAATAGGTCAAACTTAAGTCACATCATAACAAAGCATTGCACCCAGAAAAACCATCGAAATACTGCTGAAGCTATGGTTCATGCATTATCAGACTCCACAATTGATAAAATATTAAATATTGAAACCATGAGACATCTGAACAAAAAACGTAAAGAAGCGGAGAAACTACATCAACACCTAATACGAGTTATTGATGTTATTCAGTATTTGATCGCAGAGAGTATTTCTTTACGTGGAAATGAGGAAGCCAACTTTTACAATGACTCTGAAAAAAGTGAAGTCTTTCAATGTAGTGCGGGTAAATTTCTAAATTTGTTAAACTTACTCAGTCAGTAGGATGAGGCGCTGAATGAAAAACTTTCAAATATTCGCAGTCCTTAAAAACAATCTGCTGGAAGGGGTGCTAGAATTACGTTTCTTTCTAATTATATACAAACAAGCTAATTCATACTAGGACACAGATGGGCAGGAAGGAGCTTTCGGAAGAGGTAAATATCTCAGTATTATTTTCACTATCAGCTGATGGCACCATTGATATTACACTCTGTGAGCAAACTTTTGTTGCATTACGTTATGTTACGCCTGCTGCAGAAGAGGCCATTGTAAAGAAACATCTGATTTTAATAGTTGAAGCTAGAACAACTAATGGTGAAGGAATAAGTGAAAAAATCAAAGATGAGCTCAAATTAAATAACGTAAATATTCAAATATCTACGTTATGTGTGTGGGTATGTTTATTGATGGTGCGAGCAATATGCAAGAAATAAACAAAGGAGTTGCAACACATTTGAAGCAGTGTTCTCCCATGACAATAAATATTTATTGTGGATATCATGGAACAAATCTGGTTATGAAAAGCTTGCGCAAAATCTTCTGTTGTTTCTGCTAACCTTTTTATAATAGAAAACAAGCCTGGCGATGTGCAGAAATTAAAGACTTTTCTATACGAAAACTCAAGGAAACGAAATAATATATTTTAGTGCAAATCTCCTCTTGAGGATGTGAGTCAATCTCTTGAACTGATTGCTACCCACAGTGTTTGTTTCAGTGCTTTACAAAATGCAACAGACTGACTGCTGACACTTAACCCTGCAGTAATCAATTGCCTTGAACAAATTTCAAATGACATTCACGATTGAAATGGTTGATTTTGTTACAGAAAAGCTGCTTAAGAGGATAACAAAACTTTGCCTTCTTTCCTCACCATTTACAACTTTATGCTGAAGACTATGTTAGATGCAGTATTCCTCTCTGTTGCAGTTCTATACAAGATATTATTAGTACAATTCCAAGAAATTCAGCAGTGTGTGAGAGAGAGTTTTCAGCAAACTGAAACTTGTCAAAACTCGTCAAGCAAATTGATTAACATCAGAGCATGTTGGGGATCGTGTTCACTTGTCAGTCAAACATGAGAAAATGTGGAATTTGAAGCATTCAGATATAATAAAAAACTATGCTAATACAAATGAGTTACCTAATACTTGTATCCATAAAAACATTTTTTTAATATAAATATAATTTTCCTTGATCGCTTATTTGTCTCTCATTAAAAGTACTTCACCGGGCCCCTCTTCACGTATTCGTACCTGCTTTTCAGGTGTCACTCATAATAGGGAAAATAATTTTGTTGGACTTTAAAGATTACTTCCTAATTATAACACAATACTTCCACTTCTAACACACACACACAAAAGTTAAGCTAACTGTATTATTTTATTTTCCAGTAAATTTGATATTAAAAAATACTATAAATAAATATATATAATAAAAAAGATTTCTTATTTCAAAGATATGTTTTCACACATAGTTGTATGTTTTGTCTTTCTACAGCTGCTACTAATCTTTATATAATTACTATTTTTCAGAGGCACCCCAGTAAACACGCTAGTTGGTTCAACTGACGGGCCAGAATTGGCAATATAGTTGCCTGACTGTTGACATTCTGTGCCAACCAATAACCGACTGTGTAAAACTTTCCTGTAAGTTTTATTAATGTATTTATAATTATATTTTATGCAAATGTTTAGTCGAGTGGTCTAAGTGAATAGAGTTAGTTTAATTTTATAATTAAACTTTTAAACTCAAACTCTCCTTCACCTTTTAATATAACTGTTAGACTGGTAAGTACAAATATATTACTTTTATTCATTAGTTACACATTCAGATAAAAATTTTGACATTTTTTAGAGTTTTTAATTTAATTTATGATGACATTATTGTTGTATTTGTATTAGACGTTTTAGCTCTATTTTATCTATTAATAAGAGTTAAAATACAACTAAAATGCATATGTGTGTATATAGTAGTATGTTTACGTTTGTATTTCTGTATGTGTATATATATATATATATATATATATATATATATATATACATATATATATATATGTATATATATATATATATATATATATATATATATATATATATATATATATATATATATATATATATTATATATATATGTATGCAAATTATATACATTATATTATATTATAATATATATAATTGAAATATATATATATATATATTATAATATAATATAACGTACATAATTTGTATACATACATATATATATATATATATTTATATATATATTAGAATATAATAACTTTTATGTATATATGTTATATATATTTATGTATATATACATATATGTATATATATATATATATATATATATATATATATATATATATATATATATATATATATATATATATATATATATATATATATATATATATATATATATATATATATATATATATATATATATATATATTAGGGTGGTCGAAAAATATAAAGTTTAAAAATGCAATCCTCCACAAGGCTATCCTTATTCCATATGCTATTACTGATTTAATTCCAAAATTTGAATAAAATTAAGTCATATTTAGAGGTAGCAACTTTATAAGACTTTTTGAATTCAATATCGAAAATTCACGAAACTTTACTTATTGATTTCTGATTACGTAAATTGTTGCTCTATTATACTTTAATGTTTCTTAAGACTAAACAAACTTTAAAAACAAGCTTTAGCGTGATAATATAATCATGAAACAATATTAAACAATATTTTCTTAAAAGTCAAGAAGTGTTCTTAGTGAAACATAAGAGCCGATTTCGTCGGAACAGGAAACTCTTTCTGATGGCTGGACACTAGTTGCAACAGATACTGTTTCCGAGTTTCATCCTTTGTCAAGGAAGAATTAAAAGATTGAATGAGTGCAACCCCTCTTTCTGCACAATCATTTACAACCTTTAGAAATTTTACACTAGCCAGCATTGATTGAAAGGTTGTGTCAAAAGTCGGATGCTTTGACAAGAAGGTTCTTGCTTTTTCCTTTCCATTTATTGCTAGAAGATTGAAGATATTCAAAGAACGACTAGTGATGTATGTCTGCAATGGTGCATGATAGTCGAAATCTTTAAAGTCCAGACGTTTGCTTGCATTTGCATTTGGTGGCAGAAAAACGTTGACAACCATAGAAGTTTTAGTATCATCATCAACATGTTCATCAAAGAGAGCGAGAGCAACAAGTGTCTCCGAAACATACAACAAGTGCCGAACAAATGCCTTGATAGCAGACTCTCTGACTTTGATATTTGGGTACTTGGTAGTAGAATTAGGAGATTCATATCATTGCAAGAAGCTCTTGATGCAAGAGGAGCTTCATACCAATAGCGGGCATAGACAAGTTATACAAAAAGTGCAATGGACTCGATTCCGGCTATCTCTTTTGTAGTAAGTTTGACCTGATCTTTAACTAGAAAAATCTTGATAGAATGGATGGCTTTAGCCATCCATCTGGCATGATGCATTGCTCTGGGTGCACGAAAACTAAATTTGTCTTCGCCTTCAAGGAAAACATAACAAAGCTGTAGTAGCTCCTTGTAGTCATCACGGGGAAGTTCTGCATGTTTCGCGTCCCTGAAAAATAATATCATATCTGCACGAAGACCAACGGGCATACCTTTAAAGAGGATGTCAGGTGCAGACTTAATTTCATCCTTGTTGTTGAATGGCCACATAGTTTGAAATCGTTTAAACAGGCCTGTTTCAGGTCCACTGGATGGTCCAACAACAGCAGAGAACACAATGGTGAGTACGACCTCAAACACGTGATGGCGACAAGCAATCCATACAAGTTCCTTTTCCAGAGCTCTATCAAGTAGAGTGCAGGCACCGATGTTTAATCCTGTGTTGGAAACTGTTGTATCAAAGACTAGTCCTTGAATAAATGGTTTGAGTTGCCAGTCTTTTAATGTATGTAAGCAGGCATTACACTGTTCTTCGCCTATGTCACGTCCAATCTTTGGGACAGCAAGCAGTTGCTATTTTTCTTTCCTTAAAACAAGAATGACTATTCGATCTACAAGATCTTTGCTGTTGCCGGTAATGTCTGGAAGCAACTTTCCATCCCAATGAAGTAGTAACGGATAATCCGTGTTGGCTGAGAATGGTGCCTGTTGTGCAGGCCATACGAGCACATTTAATGGTATTACGAGACAAAGCCACATTACCTAACTCCACACCGAGCGCTTGTGCCACTGCCCCAACAACAAACATGGCACCTCGATCAAGAAGGTTGACTCGGTCAAGTGCAGATGCCACTTTATTCATGATGATGGATTTCTTTAACTTTATTGAAGCTGGTGTAGAATTGGTTGATGTTGATGGGATGACAAAATTATCATCAGAATCAGAAGAAGACGAGAAAGAGCTGTCTGAATTAAGTTGAACAAGAGATGTAGATGGGACTGCAGTCTGCTATGATGTGAACTTTCTCTAATCTAGCAGCTTCTAGTGAAGTTCTGTTTTTTTTACGGGACTCTTTGTCGGCTAATGGCTGGTCAATTCCAGCCATGCTGGCACTTGAGGGATCTTCTCGTTGCATTTGCAAGAACTGCTTATCCTTTTCATTGGTCATGAGTTGCATGGCATCCTTGCAGGAGATATCAAACAGTTCTTCAAAATCGGCTTTAAACTGTTCCTAGTTAAACCGGCAACCATCTTTCTGCGTTAATCGATGTTTCTTATCGAGTCTTATTCTTAATCGAGTCAATACGTTGTGTAGGAATCCTAGTCTTTGCCCAAATTTTTAAAGTCGCATCCATAGCCAGTATGAACTTCTAGCAATCGTTAGTCCATTTTCAATGTGGTGGAACACAAAATTTTTCAAGACTGCACCATTTGTCGGCAATCCAGAACCAAGAATTTTCTCTTCACACTTGCCAATCATCCAAACTTGTGGTGAACTTCTGGTCATAGGCAGCGTCATTATTATCAATGATACAAAATTTTATCCCAGAAATTTTGTAAAGTACTGTAAATCATTAAAACAGCTTTAAATTATTTAACACAAGTATTAATACTGATCAACAAAAACCAACTACATACTTAATTCCTAAAAATTATTGGTCTTAGTTCATACTTAAGACCAATAGATTAATAAAATAATACATGAATAAAATTGTACATGCTATACACAATTTTAATCAGTTTTTACGTAGCGAGAACCCTGTCACAAACTTAAAATAAAAGTTGTTCTTTTGGTTGCTACCTCTAAATATGTTCCAAATTAACCAAAATTTGTCCTGAACATTCCTATTACCAAATGGAATGAAGGTAACCTTGTGGAGAGGCATTCTAATAACATTTATTTTTTATCATTGTATCGTAGACCGCTCTAATATAAACATTTATATATATATATATATATATATATATATATATATATATATATATATATATATATATATATATATATATATATATGTTATAGTTTAATTTTTATGTATGCATTTTGTGTTTGAGAGTGACCGAATCTATAAATGTAGATATATCTTATATGGTATTATTTTTAACACTTCCCTAAACGACTACTACTATGACCTCATTATTATTGACAACAATCTATTGATACATTGTTTTTCGATTCATATATGATGTTTTTCTCTGTATTTACTTATTCATTACATTTTTTCTTTTCAGATTTATCATATGATGGATTTATGCGATATAGAATAACAAAGTATTCTAAATTTATATGAATTTTTTAAAAACATCTTCTAATAATTAGTCCAGTCAACGTCTAAACTTCAATATTGCATATTTCATTTTTACGTAGTTTTTAGGCTTTTCTAAATGTGTTTCTTATCCACATGGTTTTACAAGCAAGATCTGCAAGCTAATTTGAGCTGAAAATTTTTTCTTAGCCTTTAAGGATAATTGATGTTGTTCTTTGTTTAATTTAATTTGTTTAATTGTAGTAGTTTTAATAAATAAATGTTTTTTTGTTCTTGGTTTTTTACTTATTTGTTTTCAGGTTCTTAAGAATTGGAAAGAGCTGAAAGCTATTTTTTAGTGCAATTGAAAAGAAATAAAGTGTTTTTAGTCACTTCACACAGTATAACTGGTACTGATTTGAGTAAGTTTATTATTTAAATTATTTAAGCAAGTGATCAACAAATTACAGTCAGTAATTTGTTGATCACTTGCTTAAATAATTTTGTGCATTGTAGTCTAGATTCTTTGTTAAATTAAAAATAATTGATGTAAATAAATATTGTTTAATATTTTTGATAAACGACTTATGTATATAAACATAAAAAGATTTCAATAAATCTTAAGTTTAAATATTGTCTTTGATTAGAAAAGATCACTATTTGTAAGATTCTTTTACATTTTTTTATCATTCAGTTGTAACATTCAGTATTATTACTGGTAATATGTTTAATGATAATAGTTAAATTGAAGTGGATAATATTAGGCTCAAAGAAGTTATTAATGTAAATGCTAATAGACAACTTGAAAATAGTTGTTGTCAAGTGAAAGAGATAGATCTAAGCAAGATGAAATTAATCGTTGTTGAAATGTAAGAAATGCTACTCAGCAAGCAGAAAACTTATTTGCCAGAATTCAGTGTCAAGCAGTGTTAATGTCTGTTAATTTGATTTTACTTTAGACAATTTAGAATAAAGCAAAGTATGAATTTTACTATTTATAGTAACAATTAATAACAGTTTTAAATTTAAATGATTTGAAATTTTTTTATAATTTTAAACATAATTATGTTCTTTTTTTTTTTTTTAGTTGTCTTTGTCATCACTTGATTAGTTTGCTTACTGTTGAAACATGGTTTTAATTTTGTAAATTTAATATGATGTGAATCTTACTCTATTAATCATTAGCCAACAGTTTGAGAGAAACTGGAGCTTAGTTTATAACTTTTTAAACAACCGTGTAGCCAACGCATGGAATGCCTTGCCAGACAATGTCGTAAATACTACTTCAGTGAAAAAGTTTAAAGTTTATATAGACCGGCATCTAAAACAGTTACCATAGTGCATCATTTTCCGTGGTTGCTTCAATGCTGCTATGCGAACAAGCTTTGCTAGTTAATGATGAACTTACGGTTCATGTATTGTCTGTGTAACTTATTAATAATAATAATAATAAATAATAATAAATAATAATAAATATTAATAATAAATAATAATAATAAATAATAATAATAAATAATAATAATAAATAATAATAATAATAAATAATAATAAATAATGATAATAAATTATAATAATAAATAATAATAATAATAATTAAGAAATGCTGGAAATTAAATCAAGGTAAAAATAACTTTGTTTACTGGTAACATAATAAAACCAGTTACTACTATTTATTGCGTGTTTTTTTACTTTTTTAACATGCAGCTTTGGAAACACTTTCTTTCTCTCCCTTTCTCTCTTAGATGAGAGGGAGAATTAATAAAACTTATGTAATTACTGAGCTCTTACGTATTTCTTAATACCACAATTGATAATGACCATTTATAAAAAATATTTTTACAATTTGCTTGCTATTTTATGGTATAATTGTTCATATTGTTTAACTATTGTTCCTCGATTGTTCAAATATTGTAATAAATAAAATCTTTTAAGTTCAAGTATTTTATTAGATAAAATATCTTATTAAGTTGTGGTGTTATTTGCCAGTGTTACTACGTTTATTGTGTTGTCTAGCCTTCTTATAATCTTTTCTTTTTTAATTATTCTGGAGACACAGTAACGTGTGCTTACAAATATTTTATGCTATGCGCTATTGTTACTGTGTTTTGTGTTGATAGACCTAGGCTGTTGAATCTATTTTTTTATTCTTTATATTTTCTGTAATAATATTATCCTAATTCTACTAACAATAAAATGCAAATAATACTTTTTTTAATTACAAATTTTAATTTTTTTATTTCTTTTTTTATGTATTTGCAGGCTCTTCTTGACTTTTTTTCTGGTACCTGTGTTTTGACAGATTTTAAAAAGAACTTATCTGATGTTAATGCGGTCTTATGACGTTAACTATAAGCAATGACATTGCTAGGGAGTCAAAGTTAAAATTTTTAAGTTAAAAATTTATAATATAAAGTTAAATATTTATAGATAAATTTGTATTTAATTTTTTTAGATAATATATCAAGTTATTAATGTGTTTTTGTTGTTAATGATTTAATTACTCATAACCCGTATTAGGGGTTGCTTACTGCTAGTTTTTTTATTATTGCTACTGTTTTAAATTTCTACTGTTATTATTATAATTGTAGTTGTTATTGTTATTACTACTGCTATTATCACAATGATTATTACTGTATTCTTACACAGGTCAACAAAAAAAATTTTTTTTTGTTGCCGAGCAAACAATTTGTTTTTTGTATAGCATTTCTCATTTTGATTTCAAAATGAGAAATGCTATACTAAAGATAGTTATAAACATTTATATCATTTGCACTTTCAATTAAAGTGCAAAAGCGAATTTAAAAAATCGCGAAAAAAATCATATAGGTAATGGTAACAAAACAATCTTGTTAAGTTAATAAGTTTGGGGTTGTTAAGGGATAAGTTAATCAATGTATTTTGTAAAAATAATGTTTATGATAAGTTAACGTATTGTGTAAAAATATTGATATATAAAAATTGTGATAAATTGATTAAGAACTTTAGTAAAAATAATGTTTGTAACAAGTTAGTTAATGCTTTTTGAAAAAAATAATGTTGGTAATAAGTTAATTCATTTTTTTTGTAGAGATAATCCTTGCGATAGGATTTATTTGTTAATTTATTTTGTTAAAATGTTAATTTAAAAAAATGCTTGTAATAATAATAAGTTGATTATTGTTTTAGTAGAATAAATATTTGTGACAAGTTGATAATGATTTTTTTCAGAAAAATGTCTATTATAAGTTGAATAATGTTTTTGCTTAAATAATATCAGTGATTAGTTGATTAATGTACTTTGTAAAATTTTCGATTAGTTCTTTTAGATTTAAATACTGGAAATAAACATGTGTTATATTGGAAGCGTATTAAAATGTTATTGTAAAAAGCTGTGTAAAATAATAATAAAACAATACCGCGAGGTTATTTTGTGAATATAAAAACTTTGTTTTATTATAAAACAACGTCGCCATGTTGTTTCATTTCTCTTTTAATGTTATAAAATGTGTAACAGTTTATAATATTAAAAACATATTTTATGTTTAAAATAAAACGTGTTATATCGTCATTGTGAATGGAGTAATCTCTTGTACGTTATTATTTATATTTCAATCAGTTGTACGATATTTTTCAAAAATAGCGTCCAGTCAGTTGTACGCTATTTTTCAAAATTCTTTTTATAACTAGAATTTTGAAAAAATTTAGTTATAACAAGAATTATTTTTTAGAGTAGTATATAAGTGAATATATTTTGAGAAGTATATAAGTGAATATAATGAACTTCCAATACTTCAATAAAAAATCCAAACTTAGAAAGCTCAATCATAAAATACTTTTGCTTAATATAATTAAACATAAGTAAACATTTTCACTGATATCTTCAATTCAGTTGAGCTTTCATTAAATTCTATTTATAAATGACGATTATAGTAAAAATTCAAAATCATCAATAAAACTTAAAATCTAAACTTTCTAAAATTAAATTTTGCATCAAATATAATGTAACTATAAACGTTTTTTCTTTTTCTTTTTTTTATTTTATATTTTTTTTTAAATTTTTGTTTTACGTGCCCCCAGAAAACATAACAGTCTTGTTACAGAGCACTGCGAATGAGCACAACTTTGTAGTCGATGTAGTCGATTAAAATCACACTATACAGTTACCGTGCGCAAAAAAAAAGAGGCTGATGAAACCTAGTTTAACAATTCAAGATTATTCGAAGGTTGACGAGGTTAACTTTTACGTGCCACAGACGCAAAAACAAACTAGACTGGTTTACAATCTTCGGTGTCACGATAAACAACGAGTAAAAAGTTGAATTGGTAGACAACAGTTTTTTACAAATCGAGTTGCGGTCACTGTAACGCTAATTTGCAAAAGGCGATCGATGTGTGTAACTATACATTGCATATTTTATATAAAATATGCAATGTATACTTTACATTGCATATTTTATATAAAATTTGGTGGATTAGAGATGAATATTTAAATCTTTTAAAGATGTTTTTATATATATGTAAAACTTACAATCAAAGTTTTATTATAATTATAAAACTATAGTGTAGATCAGTATGTTTTGGTTCGCATAGTCAAAAGACAATGTTGTTTGTGAGAATGAATTTTATTTTTTTATTTAAAGCATACTGAAATAAAATCAGTAATTTATTAAAAATAAGTAAAAAAGACTTTCATTCAAATTCCAAGCAATTTACACAATATGAAAAATACATGGAAAGGAATTAGTGAAATAGTTAATATTAACAACAGTTTCACAAAAAAACAGTCTATTAATCTTATGATCAATAACAACTTAATTAACGATAATAAAATTATTGCTAATTCATTGAATGATTATTTTTTAAATATATCAGTGAATATTTTCAAAAAAAATTGAACCTTCGATTAATAAATTTATTGATTTTCCCAAGTTTTAACGCATTTTTCCTTTCACCTGTAACAAAAGAAGAAATTGAAACAATTATTTCCGTGATGAATGATAGAAAAAGCATTGGCTTAATAGTCTTCCGACTTCAATTCTTAAACTATCTTCAAAAATTATATCTGAACCAATCTCTAAAATGGTTAATAACTCATTTAAAAAATGGTTGCAACAGCATAAAACTTAAAGTTGGAAAATCACGCAGTTTTATTTTCTACTATATATATATAAATACATACATATATATATATATATATATATATATATATATATATATATATATATATATATATATATATATATATATATAGAGAGAGAGAGAGAGAGAGAGAGAGAGAGAGAGAGAGAGAGAGAGAGAGAGAGAGAGAGAGAGAGAGAGAGAGAGAGAAAGAAAGAGAGAGAGAGAGAGCCGTAACCATAATTTTGATATTTGGGGGGCCTATGGTTCTTTTTTCATTTTCATTTATAATGTATATTTAATGATCATCAAACTCCACTTTTATGAAACAAATAAAAAATGTAATACTTGCGTTAAACATTGTTTATCTCTTCAAAAATGCGAACCGAAATTTCCGAAAATGTTTATTCGTGTTTGACATTTATTAATAAACTCATTTCCGATATAAACCAAATCAATTTTCTCCACTGCTTCCGCGTGAGTATGAAAAACAAGCAAGTTGTTTAGGCGGGAATCTGTTGTTGACAATCGTTTTAACTCTTTTTAAAGCGAAGATTAATTTTCACTAAGAGCTTTAGTAGCTGGCATGATAAGAATTATCTTGGCAATCTTTACAACTTCGGTATGTAAAGCTCTTTTAGAGTGATCCAAACTCTTAAAAAACAAGATGAGATCTTTGATAGTGATTTTTTGATGTCGTAACCTTTGTGTTTTAGCTAAAGATTGATTAATGTCTTGACAGTAAAAGTGAAAAACTGATTACAGATGATTTTTCCAACTTTCCCTTTTTATTAACTTGAGAAGATGATCAATATATACCTTACCTGAAGATCAATATATACCTTACCATCAGGTTGATCACACCTCTGTTTTATAAAACTGATAATAAGATTGAAAGCTTCAAAATACAGTTGACAACAATGTTCTTTTAGTGAATCATGGAAATGATATGTCTTTTGTAGGTAAAGAGTTATTTTTACATAATCTGGCATTTTCCTTTTTCTCGAGAGTTTAGGGTTAGCAACACAAAACTGGGTTTTCCATTTCATAGCACGTTCCCAAAACAGTTCGTAAATTTTGCTGTTTCGGAATTTTTCCTGGACATTAACGACTTGAGATGCTAAATTCTATCCTTCCCCTGCTAAAATACTTAGACCTTGGAATGCCTTACTTAGATTGCTTGTTTGTTTCAGGAGACATTCCCCTAAATAGCAGTAAAAGATAAAGTTAAATGTTGACATTACAAAACTCACTCCCCGAATTCTTGCTTTCATTTTGGTATAATTCAACTCTTGTAAAGACCATCTCAAATGTTCCATTAGTTCGTGATAGTTTTCTAGAAACGATTCAAGGACATTGCCACGTACTATATATATATATATATATATATATATATATATATATATATATATATATATATATATATATATATATATATATATATATATATATATATATATATATATATATATATATATATATCCAGGAAATATTAAATTACTATAGTTATAGGGTGTCCAAGGTTGAATAACTGAGTCATTGTTTTTAGGAGAATCGATTCCGTCATACATGCGTACTCTTGATTCCCACCAATTTCCAGATTTACTGATAACATGCATTCTAATATATTTTAAATAAACACCATTTCTATTACTTGCAGTGTTCAATAATATATATTCATTACCATAAGTTGTGTTCAAGTATCTAAATGCGGATGAGTATAGTTTAAGATCTGAAATAAATTAATGAAATATTTGCTTGTTGTGTTGAACTTATTGTAATAAAAGGTTGCAACGAATATGTAAGTGGATTTCCAGTTTTATTGTTTAATTCAATTTTTAGATTAGTTTTAAATGGTAAATCAAGTGTAAAGTATCCTCCTAATTCAATATTAGAATGCATATTACAACCTTGTAAAGAGTTAGTATAAAATGGTCCACCAAGTGGAGCGAATAATAAATCACAAGCTATACTTCCTATGCAAAGCGTATTATCTGCATATATCCTAATAAATACGTTACTTGATACACTTAAATAAGGATTTGTTCCTTTAAATTCTAACCATAGTTTTCTGAGAATACCAGGACCACTATTTTGAATAAAAACTGCTGTTCCATCAGTATTTGGTTCAAGAGTCTGGGATTTTACTCCCATGCATGTTAAACTTGAATTTGGTACTATTTCTAAACTGCTAGGATTAGGTATTATTGGGTCAACATAGTACTTTGTAGCAGCATCATTTGGATTTGTAGGTTCTGCAACATTTATTAATTTGTTTATATTCATGTCAATATCACTAGTTGCATTATTTTGCCCATCTCTTCTAATAAACATACTATCAGCTTGAGATGCTGTTAATCCATTTGAAACTACTCGACTTGTAGTTGAATAAATTCTTGTACGTCCGAATTTATCAACAGGCATTTTATATATAAAGAAAAAAAAATTACCATAGATTATTAATAATATTCTGAAAATCATATCTTTCATCTAGTTTTTTTAAAACATAGAGACACAAATGTCCACATAATAAAGTATTTCCAAACTAAACTCTATCACTATTATTATAAACAGAGTCTTTTAAATAATTAACAACTTCGACAGGTGGGGGTTGTGTATAAGAGTCAAAACTTAATTTTTTTTTACCGTCTGTGTACCAGCAAATCCAATGAAAACCCTGTGTACTTGAATCTCCTGTATTTAATATTTCACATTCTTTTCTTTGTGCATTTTTTGGTACTTGATCTCCTACAAATACACCTCTAAAATATTTTATTTTTAGTTTTTTGCTGCTTCTAACAATTGAAAATTTGTTAAAAGTTCATTAGGTAAAATTATCCCTTCAACATTGATAAATAAATAATTATTTCTCATTTTTACTTATAAATTATTTTTTTCTCAAATAATGATTTTTAGGCTCCCCTACCACTTGGGCTTCTCGGGTTCTTTTCCTAATTGTCCTATTGTCCTATTGTCTTATTTTCTTATAGCTTGTAGTGTGCATATGCTAATGTGTGAATTCCGTCTTCTAAAATAACTCTTTTATCGTTTTCTGCGCTTAATGCTACTTTATTGATCTCTTCTGTGTAAATTTCATGTGAGTATGATCTTATTACATTTATTTTCCTAATATGATCTCTTTTATTTAATAAACAATCTTTGTAACCTTCATGTGTTATATACTTTTTAACAACATTTTTCTTCACTCCTTTACATTTTTTGTTATCTTTTCTGTGTACTTTGTAAGAATACAACTTTGATCTGAGTCCTCCAAATTCTTCAATTTGTGCTCCTCCAGCCTCATCTTTAAACATTCCTATTCCTTTCTTATTAAGACCAACTTTAAATCCTACATTAGTAATTGCTGGGTGCTTTGGGTTAAATTCGCTTGTATCAAATTTGCTTTCAATATCTTTAGAAATATCGGAATAAAAGTCTTCTGTTTTAATTTCGTATGCTAAAGAATCTGTATCTGTGAATAATAGTTTTGCTCGATCAGCATAGTTTTTCTTTATGTAATCATAATGAAATTCATACATTAGAGTTTTGCTCAAATCCAATATACACATTCCTAAGTAAATTGGTTTAGCATATTACAATTTCGTTCTTTTCATATGTATTGCTATTAAGTTTTCATCAAATATTGTTCTACTTTCAAAGTTTGGTTTTGATGCTAGTTTAATAGCTTCATTTCTGTCTGTTACTAATCTAATATCAACTCTATTCTCAATGTTCTCCATTGTTTTTCCAAATACTGAGTTGTTCATCAGTTTGAAAAAGTCTTTTTCAAAATCATTCGTTGCCTTGGTTCATAGATTAGTATTTAGCTCAATTTATTCATTGAGTCATGCTCTTTCTTCAAATTTTATGCCTCTATGAATTTTAGTAATCTTAAATCCTAATCGTTCATATAGTTTTAGATTTTCATAATGAATTTTCAACAAATACTTTTTTTTATTATTCAAGTTGGGGACTAATTTTTCAACTTTATCCATATTTAATCTTTCAGGTGGGAGAGGATAATCATTATGTTCATCATGTAGATGTTCAGGGTAATCTAAATCTACTTCTAGTATACATGGAATTGATTTCCAGTTTTCTATTTCATTTTCGTCCATCCATTTAAAACTATGTGTTGGAAGTGGTTTATTCAGTGCCCATCCATATAAATTATTAGCGTCTAGATATTGGATGAATGTTGATTCTTTGTTTTTGTCATATGCTTCATCCATGTACTTATTATTAGAAGTTCCTAACCTATTAGATATCATACTGATTCCACCTCTTATTCCTTTCTTTATCATTAGGATCATATCATAATCGCTCAACAGTTCAAATTTTACTTTTGTTTTCTTCAATGCTGCATCCAAGCTAATCCTGGTGATGTATAATACCAAGCAGTATCTAATTTATAACAATTCATACAAACATCTCTAAAATTCTCAAAGACGTCAGCTAGTAAAAGCACATCTGAAACGTTGTACAAGTCATGTTAATCTCTAAATGTTTTGCAATGAAACTCATTCCATACAGTTTGTGCATGTGAGTAATCTTCATCACTTATATCTTCATCGTTCAATTTTGAAAAGAATAATTCTTTTGGTGGTAATTGGTTTTCATTAAATTTATAAACAGAGTCTATCCAATCATAGGGATACACGCCTTTTTTTAGTAATAAATCTAATTGTTTCCCTAAATATAATTTTCCGATATTTTTGCAATGGTCTTTTGCTAAATTCTTTGATAAAGCATCTAAACTAGAAGCCATAAATCTATAACTATCTAAAAAACGAAGCTCACTTTTAACTTCAAATTTATTACCTTCTTTAATATACTCATCGACTTTAATTTCTCTAGAAAAGCTAATATACTTTTATTCATTGTTTGGTATGCAACTCAATTTCCCTCCTGATAATTTCTTTATAAATAAGTGAGAATCATACCCAGATAAATTGTGAAATAGTACTGGAAAGAATTTCATAATTTAAATTAAAATTTTGATGAGCAGCACCTCTATATTTTCCTGTAATGTGACAGTGATCACGTACTTTATCATTATCAAAATCTTTTCCGCAAATGTGACATTCAGTTGCTGCATTAAAATCATGCTTGTTTTCAGTAGTAAATATCATCTTTTTTGGAAATTTAATCATATCACAAATTTTCTTAATATCTTCTTGTAAACTATCGACAAAAATTTGTGCAACATCATCTGTTTCATTACTTGCAGTAAATGTGACTGGACTGCTTTGATAAAAACTTTCATCAAAACATTTAATATAATAACAGAATGAACTTGGAATATGTTTTTGATATTGTTTAGTATAAGATTCATTCGGATTGGGTTCACAAGTGTCAATTTGTTTGATAAAACTTTCAAAGTCAGCGTATACTACAAACGGAACTCTCATTGATTTATTGTGATTATTAAATTGCATTGTGGAATTTGGTGGTGGAAGTTCTATTCGTACTGAATCATGTGTATCACAATAAGATTTATGATTAGATAATGATTCTTCAGAATTAAAACCTAACAAACAATTTCTACAATAGTGTTTTTTTGCAATGTTTATTCGATGTTTTGCGATGAAAGTAATCTGCTTAAATTTTTTATTAAACAGTAATGATTCGTTTCTCCATTTGAGATTAATAGTAGATCTATTAAATGTTTGCGATCATTATTCTTTGATACATGCAAAATATGAACTTCTGAATTTTCATAACCATATACATTGACACTGATATCTGTATTATTCTTCTCAAATTGTGTAATTTGATTTAACGATACTGGAAAATCTATTTTATCCCAGTTTATTTTTTCAGCTTGATTTTTAAGCTCTTTATCTACTCTTTCAGAATTTCTAGCTGTTGGATCTAATGCTCTTATGATGCACCACTTAAAACATTGATTACCTTCATTCTTTATATTAATTATTGCTTTTTAAGTTTCTAAATTTTTATCCAGTGGAATATATGATTTAGCTTTAATAGGATTATACTCAATAAAATTGATATCCATCTTTTCAACAGAAACAAATCTCCAACCTGATCCTAACTGTTGAAAAGATGATAAGGATTCTAAAATTTTCTGCTTTGATGTTTCATAAAACTCATCTAAATCTGTTGTTTCTAATACAACTTGATTATTCGTTCTAAATGGAGCAGATGTGATTATAGTTAATCCTGTTTTAATATCAGTACACTCTATTTCACAAGTGAGAACTATATAAACCTTTGAATTTCTATTTTCGGTTAGTATTTTAATTGCCCTTTTTTTAGCAGCATTCATGAAAGATATAGCATCATATCTTTTTATTCCTTTAACTGAAAACTGATTTGTTACATTCTTAACAGCTGATTGTGATAATTTAAACTCTATCGGATTTCTAACTCCAAATTTTTGATACAAATTTAAAACTGTAGATTTTAATTCATCAAATTTTTTATTCACAACATTTTTAATTGGTTCTGGAACATATGACACAGCCCAATCTGCAAGTTCTTTAATCTTTTTATTTATTTCTTTTCTAATCTCTTCATTTCTTTCTTTTCCAATTTGTGTAATAGATTGAAAAGGTGACGGAGCTAAAATTGAAGATGATATATCTGGAACAGGCTCATCAAGTATAAACTTTGTATCCATCTGTTCGACTGATTGCATCTGTGTGTTCGATAACTCTGTAATAAGATCGCTTTTTCGCATATTATAATAATATTTAATTCCTCGCTCTTTAGCGATTTGTTTTAATTCTTACACCGTTTTATTTTCCATTTTTTATATAGCAAGATAATTTTTTTTAATTTTCATTTTCTTTATATCATTTTTCAAAATATTTTTTTCTTGTCAATATTTCATATGTAAAGTTTCAAATGAAATTTAAATGCATCTATATTTCTATATGACAAGTCTTATTTTTTTAATTTTTATTCTTTTATATTTCAATCGCATTAAAAAATAAACTTTATCTAACTTAGCCTTTAATATTTCAATAGCATTTGGATTTTCAAATAAATCATCATATCCCATTTTTATATATAAAGATTTTTTATTTTTTTAATTTTTCAGAATTTTAATATTTCAATTGCATTAAAAGATAAATTTTTAATTGAATTTCAATTAAAAATTCCAATTTGATCTCCCTTTAATTTCAATCTCATTTTCTGGTTCTTTAAGGAATGATTTTAAAGCTTTTTCTCTTCCATATAATCTAATCAATAATTCTAGATAATAAGGAGTAATGAAAAAATCTTTCAATTCAAGCAAATAAGTATTTGCTTCTTTTATTTTTTCATAATCATATGTGAAGATATTTGGATTTCGAGATAAAAAATGCCAACATACTTTATCTAAATTATCTTTTAATATCTCAATCGCATTTGGATTTGCAGATAAATAACTTCAATTTACTTTATCTAAATTATCTTTCAATAGTTCAATTGCATTTGGATTCATAGATATACATATCCAATTGACTTTATCTAAATTTTCTTTCAATAGTTCAATAGCATTTTGATTTAATGATAAATAATACCTATCTACTTTATCTAAATTCTCTTTTAATAGTTCAATTGCATTTGGATTTTTAGATAACATTGTCCAATTGACTTTATCTAAATTCTCTTTTAATATCTCAATTGCATTTGGATTTTCAGATAAATTATGCCAATTAACTTTATCTAAACTTTTTTTTAATAGTTCAATCGCATTTGGATTTGAAGATAAAGTATTCCAATTGACTTTATCTAAATTTTCTTTCAATAGTTCAATTGCATTTGGATTTTCAGATAAACAATTCCAATCTACTTTATCTAAATTATTTTTTAACAATTCAATCGCATTTTTATTTTCAAATAAATTATCAGATCCCATTTTTATATATCAAGATTTTTTTTTTAATTTTTCAGAATTTAATGTTTTAATCTTATATCCATTATCAATCTTCCCATCACGCATTTCAAGATATATAGATTTCAAGATCTATATCCATGACCAGATTCACGCATTGCACTATATAAAGATTTATATACTGTTTCTTCTCCTGTTTCTATGTTTGTTAATTTAATACTGACTGGTTTTTTCTTAATTGTTCTTAATCTTTCATATTTTGGATCTATTTCTTTTTTCTCTTCTTTTACTGGATGTATTCTAGGTCTTCCAACTGATCTTTTCTCATCAACATTTTTTACTGGATGTATTCTAGGTCTTCCAACTGGTCTTTTCTCATCAGTTGCTTCTGTTGCTTTTGACATGATTGATTCTTTATCAATCAACCCATTATCTACAGCAATCATTAACAATGTAACATAATTTTTAGATGTTTGTGAAATGTTATTTTCTTTTAACAACTTCTGCAAGTTTTCTCTTGTATAATACATTTTTATTATATAAAGATAAAAAAAATTTTAAATCAATTCAAAAAAAAGTTAATAAACAACGTTCAACTTATTTCCGTCTGATTGAAAGTGTAAAAACTTATCCGATATTACAACAGCAAACGCTTCAGTATCTGCTGGAACAGCTGCATTAAATGTTGCTTTAATTTGTACATCTACTACTGAGGATTTAAATTTTTCTGATTGTCTACTAACATTAAAAACAAAGAGTGGGTATAAATCTTTATAGTCTGAAGGAGTTATGTTTCTTTTTTTTTCTCACTAAATACAGATGCATCTCTATAGGCTCTTGAAAATTGATGATTTGGAAATGATAAGTTATAGTCAGCAGCTGGATATTTTGCTTGATTAAGTATAATGTACATATTTTTTAAGTCACAATGATCAAATATGGAAGAATTAACTTCTGGATTTCCATCCTTATTTGTTTGGAATCCAACAATGATGTATCTTAGTTTTTCTGGAGATGTTTTTACGCTAAGTCTCCAAGAAAACGTTGTAGATTGTGGAACAGTTATAGTATCACACTGCCTTGCGCGAAAAGTTACTGGAAGTGTCACTTTTGGTTCAATACTTTTATAAATATTAACTCTCTCTAAATCTGATGGAATCACATGTGGCATGAACAATGATATTTTATCAAGATTAACTTTTCCTGCAGCTGCAAGAGCGTTTCTGAAAATTGCTCCAGTATCACTTTTTCTAACAAGAGTTAGTGTATGTTTAAATCCGTAAATAACTTTGTTCTAATCATCGCAGAATCCAAAAATGTGTCTTAAAGGTATATAAAATGAAAATGTTCCCTTTGTGGTTGCTTTCTGAATTATGTATGATTGTCGTATTGCAAACCCTGAGTTATCAGCAAGTACTGCTGTTGTTGAAGAATCTTTGTACCACAATTGATTTAATCCTTGTGCTAATTGAAAGTCATTTGGGTATTTAAGCATTCCTAACATTGTAGTTGCTTGACCTGGAAAATAAACTGACTCTATATTTTGGTTTGATAATTGATATATTATTTCACTGAATAAATGCATAATACCATTATTTGTAAGCGCCACTGCATCTGCATTAGCATAAGCTGTCCTATCAAGATTAAGAAGTCTTCCTTCAAACAAAAGATAAGCCTCAGATGGAAGTGTGAACAAATCTTGTTGCTCAATGTTAATTCTTATTTCTCCAGTGCTATTTAAATGTGTGCGAGCTATTGGTTCATATTCATAGAATTCAAATCTTTTAATTCCATCATCCACAGTTGGGATTTCAGTAAAATTTAATATATCAGAAGTTGCCATTTTTTTATATACAAAATAAAAAAAAATTTTAAAATGAAAAGTAAATATAAAGAAATTAAGCCAATCGAAGACCTCGGCCTTTTTTTGCTAGATCTTCTATCCTTATAGCTGTTGATTTTATTGCAGACCCCATCATTTTATTATTTATATTTGGTGTAACTTCATCAGCTTTTTTATTTAAATTTGAGATTATGTCATTAATTTTATTATTAATGACTGTATTTGGTTGAGAAACTTTAGTAGATGCCTTTCTAATTAATTGTTTTCCTTTTTCAACTGCAACATCTTTAGCAGCTTCTATTGCTGATGTTGAAAGTTCTTTTCCTGCTGATTTAGCAGCAGTTATTGCAGTTTTTCCTAAATCGCTAGCAGCTAACCTCTTCAACATAGCTGATGACACTCTTGTTACATTTGATGATGCTGCTTGTTTAAATAAATTTATTGAATTGTCAAATATACCACTTCCTCCAACAACTTGCTTCTTAACATATCTCTTATTTTTAACAAATAGCATTTTTATGTACGCAATTTTTTTTTTAATTTTTTTTACTCATATTATCATATTCATATTATCATACTCATATTATCATATTGCTAGATTATTTTGTATTGCTTTATACTGATCACTATTCATAACACCATGTCTTAACAATTCATCACAAATTGCAACAGCTTCATTTCTTGATCCAGTATTACCTGCTCTCCATGCAGCTATGCGTAATTCAAGCATATCAAGAAGTGCAATAGGATCGCAAGGAAGAACTATTGGTCCTATTCCTGTTCCCTTTGATTCTCTTTGATACTCAAGCATTCTAGTTCTCTTTAACTCTCTCCAAATGGGAGCTATTATTTCTTTGTATTTTTCGCTCCAAAATGACTTTGGTTTTCCTGAATGAGTAGTAATTTAATCTGTTTGTATTATTATATGTCGATAATTGTGAAGATCATCTATATTATATATTTCCTTATTAGGATTAGACTTTGTTAGTAATTCCCAAAGACCAGGAGTACCTATGTATTTTATTCCATTTATATCTATATCATCATTGTTAATTAATATTGGAACTTTTCCTATAAAAAATTTACCCTCTTTAGAATGTATTCCGAATGTAGTGTCTGTAGACTTTTTACTATAAGTATACATCCTAAGATAGTCTGTTGCAATTTTTCCCAACTTTAAAAATTCATCAGAAGGCATTATTTTTTTAGATCCATAAGCAAGTATTTCAGGATATGCATTTGAAAACGTAAGAGCAAATTGATTAGCTTGATCTTGCAAATTAGATATATCCTCCTTTATTCCAAATTGACTATCAATTAATGGCTTGTACAATTTTGACAAGTCTATCTGCAAATTAGAATCTCCAATCTTTTCACTAAGATGATTCTGCTGTATTCTTTTTTTACTCTCTGATAATTCTTTTACAATTTGATCTCTCTTTTCAGTGTCTGTAATTTTTAAAAATGACATTTTGTTTTTATATAAAAAAAATTTAAAAACACAACATAAAAGTTTATGTTGTGTTTTATGATTTACGTTTTACGTTACATTTTACGTTACGTTTTACGTTTTACGTTTTAGCAAACTATTTAAATAATCAATATTAAACGTTCCACAATTCTTTTTAATCTCAAAGTCTTTATAAATGATATCATTTGTTTCTAATAATCTTAATATAAGTGCCATTGATAAAATACCTTTTATTAGTTTTTTTTCTTTGAAATCACACTCTTATTGAAGTACATATTTATCTATAATTCTTAATTTATCCTGTTTTTAACATTATTCCATTGTTTAAGTGATTCTTTAATGTCCCTTTCTACACAATAAAAATCACTATCTTCATTCCAGATAAGTTTATAAAGTTTATTTCTCTCATCATCACTATAAGTTGATGGTATCTGAAAGTTTCCATAATCAGTGATAAATATAGAGTGACTTCCTGAATCAACAATAAAACCTCCTTTTTCAAATCCAAGAAGTTCCAAATATTTTTTTTTATTCAAATCTTGTTCTCTTTTACTACATTCTAAAAAGAATGGAAATAATGGTTGCATATCTTATTATTTGCCAATAAAATGTTTAGTGACTATTTTTTTATTAAACCTACTTTGAATTACTTTAATAGCTTCTTCTCTCCCTTGGTCGATTAGTGACAACTTTGTTTGTTCTTCAATTTCATTTTTAACTTTTATTCTAATTTGCTCCATCATTGTCTGAAATTTTTCAAGTTCACCAAGTATTAACTCAAATTCCTTGTCATCTATATGCCCTCTACTAAAGCTTTAGAATTATAATTACTTATTGTATTTAGTTTTGAATCAGCAAGCACTTTAATCTTTTCATGCTTTTCTGCTTTTAAATTCATTTTTTTATTAACTTGTCCGCCTATTATTGATAACACACCTGCTCCTAATGCAGCACCTTCACATGCAATAACTACTGGTGCTGCAATGATTATTGATAAAAAACCAGTTCCAATAGTTCCAAGTGCCATAGTGCTTGCTAGTAATGCATTATCAATTGCAGAAATTATTTTTACAGCTCTATGATATTTTTTACTTAGCGTTATTCTCTTTTCTATCTCACGCTCTATTTATTTTTGAATCTCGCCAATTTTTTGTAACCGATATGATTTTTCTTCAGGTGTATTAGGAAGAATAGGGTAAATATTGTTATTCTCAGTAGGTATCGCTGAATAAATGTTATTGTACATTTTATTATTGTATTCCATTTTTAATTAAAAAAATAAAAAAATTAACACAATAGATTAACAGAACAAAAACAATCACCTTTTTTTATTAACACATCAGAATAAGATTTATTTACAATTGTTACTATAATATCATCAACAGACTCTGCTATTATACAATCTTGTAAACTTAACATTTTTAATCTAAGTTCATGTTTTAATGAAACTAACGCAACACCTTTATTAACTACTACATCAAACTTTAAAAGAATACACTGATGTGATAGAGATTTTATTGTAATGTCGTGTTGTTCAAATACATCATATCTTCCATTTATTAATATTGCAGGATGCTGTGAATTTTTATGTGGTTTAAAAACTATAGGAAATGGTTCCGGTTGTTTATATTTGTTTATAAATTTATGCACTGGCATGCTATTTGACATTTTATTATATATATATTTTATTATATATAATTTGAAAATCAAAGAATCATATTTAAAAATGGAATATTAGCAAATGGAGAATTTGGTCCTAATAATAAACCTGATCCTGTTGATGTATAACCATTTCCACTACGTAAGTACAATCCATCACCTACAGAACTTCCTTTACTCCATGGTCTCAAATATAAACCAGATCCTGCGCATGTTAATTTAACTCCTTGTCCCTACTTTTTTATGTACACAATACCATTTCCAGCAATTTTATTAATCATAGTTGATCCAGCGGCTGAGCCTACTCCTGAAAGCAGTCCTGTTGCAAGTGGTGGTATAATTCTTGATGCTAAAGAACCAAGAAACGGTAAAAGTGCACCAATAAATTCACCTTCTATTTTAGAATTGTGTACTAGTTGTGTTTTACTTAAAATAATTGATACACCAGTGCCTTTTTCATATGCTTTTCTAATTCTATTCAATTGTGTTGTTGTTACAGCTAATACATGTTCACCATTTAAATCTGAATGCGATAACTTAATGTTAGCTCCAATACCACATTCAATTGCATTTTTAATTTTTTCTATTTGGTTTTGTGAAAGATTTACTTTAATTTTAGTATATTTACTCATTTTGTTATAGTTAGATTATTTTTTTTCTCTTATATGAAATCTAATAGCTAATTTTTCTCCTCGTAAATTTATCAGATTTCCATCTTGATCAACCAATTTAGTCTCCATCTTTGAAATTGTTTTTAGTGTTATTGGTAAGTAAATTAAGTTTAATGGCTCTTGAATAATTTTATATCCAGGACCAACACTTGGGAAAAATGAATATATAACGTTTTCTGTTGTTCCATTTACATAGGATGATGTTATTATATCATTTGTTACACTTATGCTATTAATACTTAAAATGTTTACTATATTATCTGATTCATAAGATCCTGTTGAATATACTTGACTGTTAAAACTAAGAATAGATCTAATTGAATTTATAGGTCTAACATCAACTTTATAACCAGCTTCAATATTTAAAGTTGTTTTCAATGTGTTATTATCTGCTGAAAATATAATACTAGTTTCAACTCCATTAATAATTTTACTATTTTCAGTAATTTTTTCCACAATATACTTATTTATACCATCAATCTCATAACTACCTTCTAGAATGTTTATATCTATCCAAGTCGCTCCATTATCTGAACTATATCTAAAATTGTTATTTGAAGAATCAACATTTGGAAAACTGTAGAATGTATCAAGACCAACTAATGCCATTTCATAATCTTTATCTTCACTTAGTTGTATAATAGGAGCAAACTTCTCTTTTATATGACTACTTTTATCATTCAATATTATATACATTTTTTATATACAAAAAAATTATTTTAAACTTTAGATGGAAAATAAAAATTATCTAATCCACTTCTATATTTTCCATTATCTATTTTAGAAGATAAATCTATGACAACAAATCCATGAGGTTCTGACCGAGCATGCTTACAAAATCTTTTAAACTCATCTTCGTTCATATCACTACAAACATGATCTCTATAAATATGACTTAAATTCTTTGCATCTTGAGGAAATAAGCAAATAAAATTGGCATTTTCTCTAATAGTTTGTCTAGGTAACATAAAATAATTTTGTGCAAGATAGAAACAATCTACATTACTATGTCTTCTTCTTATATAATATTTTTCACACTTATTTTGTTTTGTTAATTGCAAATCATCAAATATCATCAAATTATTCTTGTTAATATCAAGATCCTCAGGATTTGGTACATCTTCATCCGTTTCAAAAAACTTACACTGCATATCTGCTTTATCTTTCAAATTTTTTGAAACTTCTGCAATTACAAAATCTGGATTTGCATTAAATTGTTCTATTTGGTCTTGTAGCTTAAATAGTTCATTAATAATTTCTTTTGGCAATTTTTTTTCAAAAGAGCTTTTTAATATTTTGTATTCTGGTTGAAAAAGAGACTTTCCAAAAACTTGTTAATTATTATAATCTAACCAACCAGGTCTTAAAAGTAGATTTAATAATAAAGTAGTTTTTCCACAACCCGACTTTCCAACAATAATTCCTCTTATACTTTTTGGTAACAACTTGTTATTACTTCGCTTATTTTTATTTACATTCCATGAATAATCTATAATATCCATTTTTATATATAAGATTTTTTTTTATATATATAAATGTACTGTGTCAAATGTAGAAACAAAATAAATACACTAAACTTGCAAAATGTTGTGAGTAAAAACAATAGAAATATGCAACGTGGAACTTGCGCTATATGTAGAACAACAAAAACTCAGTTTGTATCATCAAAAAAAGGAGGAGATTTAGTGAGTTCAATTAACTCAATAATTAAAAAAATAAAATTACCATGGGCAAAGTTCCCTGGTGAAATGCATTTACCTGGAATGAACTTTGCTGGTCCAGGCACTAATTTAGATGAACAATTAACTTCTACTGATGCATATAAAGAATGGAGTAAACCTATAGATAGAGTTGATAATGAAGCTTACCATCACGATCTTGCTTATAAATACTTCAATGATAATGCAAAAAGAAACTTAGCTGATAAGATGATGATCAAAGAAATGGACGCTATAAAAAATCCGACAACACGTGAAAAAAGTATTATAAAACCTATTATAGCATCTAAAGAAAAATTTGGGTTAGATCTTTCAGACCCATATGAATTAGGTCTGAAAGACCCATATGAATTAGGTGTTAATGGTGATAGATGTTTTTTCAAAGTATGGATGGATTGTTCCATTGAAGAGTAAAACTGGAGTTGATGTTGCTTATGCTTTAAATAAAATCTTCCACGAAAGAAAATGTCAAAAAATATGGGTAGATAAAGGCTTAGAATTTTATAATAAGCACGTTAAAGCTCTAGGTGTTGAGTTATACTCAACTGAAAATGAAGAAAAAAGTTGCGTAGTTGAACGATGGAATAGAACAATGAAAGATAAAATGTTTAAGTACTTTTCAGCTAATTCTACTAGAAAATATATTGACGTCTTAGATGAAATGGTAAATAATTACAACAACACAAAGCATTCTTCAATTAAAATGACACCAGTTGAAGCTAGCGCTAAAAAGAAAGAAAATACTGTTTGGTTCAATCTAAATAGAAATGTACGATCAAAGTCTGTAAGACCAAAGTTTT